>NW_009723687.1:3124-13230 GCF_000703405.1 Apaloderma vittatum | reverse complement strand
TATGGCAGCGCTGGGCACGCCTGGGATGGCTCCACCTGGCCTGTGCCCCGAGAAGGGCCAGACGTACAGCTCTTACACAGTGTTCATACCCATAGTCATGCCGTTCCCGAGAACTCGTTAACGCGGTGCCACTCGCTCCCACATGCATAACGCAGTCTTTCAGTAGTCGTCAGGGGTCTCTGGTGGTCTTTTACTTCATCATGATGGTCTTCATCGGGGTGTCCTTTTGATGGGCTCCATTCAATTAACTCTTTGTCTTTGTTAAGAGGCCCCAGGGCTGGCCTAGAATGGTTCTGCAGATCTTACTGGTCTTTGGGAGTCCTGGGACATTCCATCTTCGAAGAGAAGAGCATCCTGCCCTTGGGGATAAGCTCAGCTTGTGCAGTGCCTGTCCCACACCTCCATTCTCCCGCTGATTCTGTTTGCCCAAGCATCCTGAGTCTTTTCCGTACCAGCTAAAACTACAGTTCTGGCTATAACTGTGGCTCCAGCTAAAACCACGGCTTCACTCTCTTTGTTTCCTAGGCCCCCCATCCATAGATGGAGGTTCTGACATCACTGAATATGTTCTGGAGATGGCAGCCTCGGAACAGGACGAACGCAGACAAGTGTATCAGGGTCCAGCATCCGAGTATGTAGTAAACAATCTGCTTCCAGGGAGAACGTACTGCTTCTGGACACGAGCAGCCAATAAAGTCGGGGTAACCACTGTGCGATCGGGATCAAATTTTACACAAGAGAGCGCAACGATACTCTTGTCTTGATACTTGCAGCTTCTGTGTTCTGTCATAGCTCTGGCAAAGGAGCAAAGTTTCTTACAGCATAAAAATAGGAATTAAAGAGGATTGAGTGAATGAGAGCTGAAGGAAGGACTGAATGTCCCTGACTGATGTTCACTGTGTGTTGAATTTCTGTTGTTGTTTACTGGATTCCTGTAAGGTAACTAGTCCAAAGTTAGTGCAAGACATTCTCTTACTGCTTTGAGTCATTTGTGAACCCTCCACTTCTGGCTGCCAGTAACCACTTAAGAAATCACTTTACGTTTTTACAATTAGCGCGGGCTCCGCAGGTCGGTGGTGTGGGAGCAGCACTGTGCCGAGAGGGGCGTGCTCAAAAAATGACAGGTTTGAACAAGGTCAGGAGAAAACGTGGGTTGTGTAAAAGTCTGTCTGAAACGGTAGCCAGCCGCTCCTGGAAGCCAGCTCCTGACACCGAGGGAAGGAGGAGTTAGGAAACCGTGGCGGTGGGAGTTCATGGGAGGGTTTCCAGTTCTCCTGCAGGCACCAGGCCCGTTTGTAGAGTAAACTACCTGAAAGGAATTTTAAATGGTGCTGTGAAACTAAGCACTGAGCTCCTCTGTTTATTTCCCTGTCAACTTAAAAATAATTTGTTTTCTTCAGCTCAGACACTTGCACAGCAGCTTTTGGTCCCCTGCTGTTGCTGGATTCATGCAATTGTGTTTTCTTGCAGTTTGGCCCCTACTCCGACAGAGCAGAGATCTCAACTGCCCCAGGACCCCCTGATCAGTGTTGCAAACCCGCGATAACTTGTAAAAGCGCGACTTGTGCTGCTGTTTCATGGGAGGTAGGTGACAATGATTTCCAGTAACACACAAATTTAATATTTGGCTTTTAGAATTTAAGTATCAACATGTGTACGACACACAGAAATGGAAAAAAACGGCCAGTGTTGAGGTGAATTATTTTAAGCCCGTTTCCTTATAGAGGTATATATTAGTTTTGTAAATTTTGTCAGCTATGAATAAAGTAACCGAATAAATTGGGGGACACTTAATGCTCTTGCCAGTATGGTAACTAACAGCAAACGTGTTTAGTTCATCCAAGTGGTAGGAAATCACAAGTCATTCGAAACTCTGGCCTGAACTGTGGTGTTGTTAGATCCACGTGTCTAGATAGAAACGTTCTAATAATCCGAATTTAAAATCTTGCCTTTGGCTATGGCATAACGAGAGATCACGGCGTTGTGGCGAGCATCTGTACGTGCAGTAGCTGAGAGAAAATTTATCGCTTGAACCCGCAGAGCCCTGCGTGCAACGGGGCAGAAATCGGCGAGTACAGGCTGGAGTGGGGGCAGGCAGAAGGGTCAATGCACATCGTCTACACTGGCCCTTGCCAGAGCTACGAAGTCAAAGGTCTCACACCTGCAACCACCTACTATTGCCGAGTCCAGGTAGGAGAAGCTTTTCGTTACGTGTTCCTAAGCACGTGAGCAGGTACGTGCAGTTTGAAGCAAAACCCTTCAGCTACGGATGAATAAAATTGCAAACAGTCACCTGCTAATGCGACAGAGAAGGAGAATTAAATGCTTATTCCTTCTCCCTGAGCCCTTCCTAACTATGTGTTGCTAAAAATTAAATTTAGAGCTGATATCGTGTGAAATATCAGAGGTTTTCCCACATTAACGTTTTACATGGGACGCTTCCCATTTTATTTTAGTGCGATGGGTGCGACCACCCAGTTAGAAACAGTGTGGATTGGGTTAAAGATTGCGGGGTCTCTCTTTCAGGCTGTGAACGTCGCTGGAGTGGGGTTGTTTGGGGAGACCAGCGTGGTGACAACCCCTGCGTCAGTGCCTGCAGCAGTGTCCGTGCTGCAGCTACTCGAAGAAGATCAGATGGAAGTTTCTCTTCCTTTATCAACGTGCCTTGCCCTTCAGTGGGAAGAACCGTGCTGTCACGGGGCAGAGATCACTGGATATAACATAGACTATGGGGAAAAGCAGCTTGTCACTGTTGGAAGAAACACAAGCCATGTTCTTGAGAATCTGCTGCCTGACACTCTGTACAGGTGACAACAAATCATTTTCCTCGTAAAGCATATTTGTAGGTTTTTCGATCAATAGCTTTGAGGGTAGCGTTTTGAATTTTTGAGAGTAATTTTTCATTCAGCTGTTGGCTTTATTCGCTCTGCAGAAAAAAAAACCCAAATGAACCGGAATTGTCATGTCCAGAATCAAGCCGCGATGTTCTGGTGACAAGAGTTAAGCTTGCTGAGTGAAAATTAACGTGCTGTCTCATGGCCGAGGCTTTATGGGAATTCTCTGTGTTTGGAATCTTTTTATTCTGAAGCAGTGCAGTAACAGGCTGGTCGGTATCTTACCAAAAGAGAGAGTAGCCTCTCCCACGCTGCACATTTAATCTTGGTTTAGGCTTAGTTCAGGTCGTGGGTTTTCAGCGCTGGTGGGAGGTGAAGGGCTCGGCTTAACGTGGAGGACGCGGGCGCGCAGTCACTGAACAGAACGAACCTGAACAATGCTGAGAAACCCTGAAGCTTCATTATGCTGAAAACAATGTAATTACGTTGCCTTGTTTTGAAGGAGATTATTTTTGTAGTTAATTTGCACTGTGTTTTAATCGCTTTATTGTTTGGAGTTACATTCTTCTTTACAAATTTTAACTCTTGCTTTATCACTTAGCATTTTTTTAGCAAATTAACCACAGAGCTGCTTTTATTGTGTTTCTTAGGATTAGAATACAGGCCATAAACAGCTTTGGAGTTGGTCCTTTCAGTCATTCCATTAAAGCCAAAACAAAACCACTACCTCCTGAGCCTCCTCACCTCGAATGCGTGGTCTTCAGCTACCAGAGCCTTAAACTGAAATGGGGTGACGGTCCCAGCAGAGCTTTAATCACCAACCCTACACAGTTCAACTTGCAGATGGAGGACAGGTTTGGCAGGTAAGATAACTGGAACGTTAAGGAACATACTGTCCCGTTTTTGTTACTGGGGTGAGAAAGCGTTCCGCTTAACGATACCAACGTACACATTTGCGATGGCCGGGATGGTTCTGATCTTTGTGTGTATTTTGTGGTCCTTCCCAGGTTTGTTACCATTTATAACGGCCCTTGTCACACGTACAAGGTACAGCGCCTCAGTGAGTCCACTACGTACTGTTTTAAGATCCAGGCATACAACGATGCTGGAGAGGGAAGGTTTTCTGAAGTTTACGCTTTCACTACAACCAAGTCTCCACCCGCCTCTCTCAAAGGTGAGGTTCTGCTGCCCGAGAACTTACTAGATTGATGGCTACAACCTGACATCTTTCCCCAGGTCTTTGGGGGACAGAGACCAGAAGCTGGCTGTGAGGGGCTTTCTCTTGGGATGGGAAGAGCTCTCTTGGTGCGGGGCCATCTCCTGTAGCTCTCGCACCCCAGACAGCGAGGATTTCTTCTGCTCCTTTTCAACTGGAATGTCATTTTTCAGGATTTTCTCTCGTTTGATAGAAGTTAGTTACACCAGCGCGTAGGCAAATGAGAACACAAGTAATTCCTCTGATCTTTGCTTTCTAACGTGAACGTCACAGATTGACCGTAAAGTCATTCTGGAGGTCAGAACACTAATTGCCTGCAGGACGATTAATTGAGTCAGTTTACAACGTGTCATTTCGGCTCAGGAGATGCACGGACATAAAGGCTGGTTTCTCTAGGGATTTGAAAGCGCTTGCTCACCTGCGCAAGCATTAGAGGTCAGAAGGTCATCTTGTCAGCTTGAAAAGAAAAGCATAACCTGCAAATATGAAAGCTGTTGTCAGGAAACACAGCAAAAAGAACCAACAGAAATGAAACAGATCTTCTTTGCTTAACATTATTTGAAGGACTGTTACCTCTAAGAATGGTGGTTATCTTTACACTGTTAACAAATATATTGGAAAAACCTCAAGCTTTTAGATTTACACTTGCATTAGAACTGAAACATTTTTGGTGGAGAAAGTAGGAAAGCAAAGCACACTTTAAGTCAGTGTGAGAAAACTTCCTTGTCGCTGAAACCCGTGCCCATTTGCTCCATTAGCTGTAAAAAACGAGTCACTGTAATAACGGGTGATTTTGGATTGATTGTTTTCTTTTCCTAAAATGCCAACAAATCGTTTTTATTCTTCCAGCACCCAAAGCGAATCAGCTGGAAGAAAACACTTACGAAATCAGCTGGGAACCTCTGCAGCCCATGAAAGGAGATTCCATTGTTTACATCCTTCAGCTTGCTGCTGGGAGAGAGTTTGATCAGGTACTTCTTATTTAACGTAACTAACTTGAGGGGTTTTTTTACTTTGAAAAATTATTGCAAGAAAATCTGTCTGTATGTGAAGGTTGGAATGTTGTTTGGTGAGCAGGGATGCTTTTCATGTTAGCAAGAGACTCAGCTTGCAAGCCTTGCTTCCAGGGTGCTTCATTTTACATCTCGGTCAGTTCTTTCAACAAGACTTTTAAGTTTACGATGTCAGATTTCAGAGCAGAGTCCAGCATCAAAGGTTGCGCCACGTTAAAGATCATGAAGTGGCGTTTCCCTGATGACCCTTTGCTTGTTCTTTAAAAGCACGAGGCAGTGAAGGCAGGCTCAGAAGTCATGTGGGAGAGCTGGGTATCCAGAAGTGGATTGACACTCTTTAGATCCTGCTCTCCCAGCATTTCCCTTGGCTCTTCTGATTCTTAAATCTTACGGTCTTTGGGAGCTGTAGACAGCACTTGCCCCACATTTGTAGGGGAGCTGTACGGAGTGGTAGTTGCACAGAAAGATTTTGGTGTTTTGTTTTGTTTTGGTTTTTTTCCTGAGCTTCACAATCCAGGTCCGTCAGCGTGGGATGTAGCAGGTGGCTTTGGCTCATTCTTCAGAAAACGAATCATAAATTCGTCAGAAATAAAAGCTGAGATTTCGTAACGATTTTGGGCAGCGTGCAGCACTGCTGTAAAGTGAACCCCACATCAAAGGGTTCTCTCTCTTTTCTTCTCCTGACTTAGGTGTACAAGGGACCAGAGACCTCCTTTCGCCTCACCAGCCTGCAGACAAACTGTGAATATCGCGTCAGGGTCTGCGCTGGCCGTCAGTCCCAGGACGCCGCGGGCTCCCAGGAACTGTTTGGACCGTACAGCCCCAGCACGGTGTTCTCATCTCACAGACAGGAGCTGCTCCCGCCCTGCGCCGATCCCGCCACGGAGCTGGCGGAGACAAAGAAAACATTGCGCGAAGAGCGCTTCATCGCCGTCGTCCTTCTCTGCGGGTTCGCAGTGGTCGCTATTTTATTCGCCGTTGTCATTCAGTACTTCGTGATCAAGTAGGCAGGAGCCGGTTCAGTGCTCAGCTTTTTGTACAGGAGCTATTTCTGGGTATTTATGGTTAGTTCTAATGAAAATCCTATCTGGGAACGCGTGGTTACGCGCATCTCCGCTTTTGCTGCTGGCTGACAGCGAGGCTGGGTTGGTTGGCAGATCCTTTCCGAATACCGAACGCAGATTTCTTGTAGAAGGGGTGATCCTGGGTCCTCTGTAATCAGGGTGAGCTGTTAACAAAAGAGAAAAAACCACAAAAGTCACTGCCTTACCGTGCGCATGCGGGGCTGTGCAAGCTCTTCCTCTCTCCACATTCAAAGCAGCTCTCCCTCTCTCCACATTCAAAGCAGAGGCCCTTGGGCCAGTTTGAGGGGGAGAAGGCGTTGATAGAGCGAGTCCTTTCCTCGAGTACAGCTAGAGCAGCGGCAGTCGACGTGCGGTGTTTAATCAAGTTTCGTCGTAGGTTTTGGCATTCGTGAGACGCGGCAGCACAGGCGCTTCAGCTTCGAGCAGTACTGTTATTGCAGACGTTGCTAGAGCATACCACATTTACTAGACTGTAGAAGGAAAGCAGAATATTGGCTTAGTGACATTACTACTTTACCGTTATTTTTAATACTTCGGATTCAGTAATAATCATTTCAAGCGTTAAAGCGGAGGGTGCCGGCGTTTTTAGACTTGGAACCGGAACGCCAGACGAGCCGTTGGCACGACGCGGTGGACGCCCGCCCGGGCACTGGCGTCACACTGCAGAAAAAGGCCCTTTTTTTTTGTGTGTGTGTGTGTGTATTGTACATTTCTGAATGAAATGCTTTCTGCTGTTGGTGAGCAGCTGTTGGCCCCATCCATGTTTCACTCTCAGTGCCTGAGAGAAAAGTAATTTCCTGTGCTTCTGATTCAATCTTTGCAGCATTTTCAGAAAAAGCACAGGTATTGTCTTTAAGGAGAAAAGAGTGCATTTATGATAAATGTTACACTATTTGGCTCAAACTGAGCAAATGTTTTTTGTACTATTATTAACCTAAAAAAATAAAAAGTTCAGACTGCTTTTGGACACCCTTCTAACTTAACCCGAATTACCAAATTGTACGTGAAAGAACTCTTTTTAGATAACATTTGTACGACATTTTAAATGACTCGCTATCCCAGCGGTAGCAGCTTCACATTCCATTGGTTTCTAGATGGGAATGTTCGGCCCGCTATGAACTTTTTCTGAAACTCGTCCTGTTTGTCCTGGGGGTGTTTTTTTTGTGGACACTTGTGCACTACACACGACTGTTCTTGGGAAATCCGCACGTGAGTGCCTAGAGACGAGCCCGACGGCTGCCGGCGTCTAACATCAGGCGTTTCCGACGCCGGAACTCCTGAGAGTCAAATGCGTTTCGGAAACGGGTCTTCCCAACAACGTTTGGAAGGTGCCGAAAGGTAGATTTAGCGTCTTTGTGTCCATCGGAGCAACGCACCTGTATGTGGGGTTTCGGATGTGATAGTGCTACAGGCTGAGTGTTTCCAGTAATTAATCACTTTAAGGGTCTTTCTCCCATGGCCGTTGGCAAATAATGTTGCGTTAGAGTTCGAGGCGTTGTGTTGTGTTTCAGATGTGGGGAACGTAAATTATGACATAGTATCGCTTAATACTCTTCAAAGTAGATTTATGGTGCAATCTGAAATTAATCTTTTTTTCAAAATGTACTCTTCATTTTGTACTCTATTTATTTTGATTAAAAGTCCTGGAAAATGTATGTTTGAATGTATTGTTCTACTTGTAGCAGAACTTTAAGTTAATCATTTATTATTATATCATAGAAGTCTCTCCCTCCAGTGTTGGAAAGAGTTTTATACAGATATTAGTCTTTAGTTTGCAGAAGAGTTTACAGCCTGTCTTTATTTCTTCCCATAGTCTACTTTTAGCAAATAAGACTGCCTTCAGCAAATCTCTGTTGCCAAAGGGTTAGTTCTTTAACTCTTCCAGTGGAGTTTTGTCGAGGTTTATCTGGCAAGAATATTTCTGACAATTTTATAAAGGCAAATTAGGGTTGCAGAGTAAATACTAACGAGTCACGGCTCCTAAAAAGCAAAAGGGAGTCCTCTGGGAATTACCACAACCTGTTCTCGTTCCCAGGCAACGCCCAGGACAGCGTGCTGCAGCGCACATCTCGCAGCGGCATCTCTCAGCCATTCCAGAACCCTGCACCCTAGTGGCATTAATGTATTAGGTATCTTCAGTTTTTCTTGTATTGTCATTTTTTTGAGGTATCTCAACCTTATGTTAAATCTGCCATGCATTGTATTACTAAATTGTAACTATCAAATAGATAATATATTTAATACAGCCAATAAATAATACAAATGTATTCAAAATTTGACTGCAGGGTTGTCGTGTCGTTTTGTGGATTTGAAGTTTCCCAGGGAGCGGTCGTTTGTGTTGTGGGCGGTTTAAGGTGAAGAAACACGTTCAGCGTTGTTACCACGTGTTCATTATGAGCTCTTCTTCACTTTTCTTCCAGAAATAAATCGACCTTTAGGCAGAAGGCGGTGTGTCCCTAGTCCCACAAAATGAGGAATTTCTCACCACTTCCAGGAACCTTAGAGGTTCCTTCTTGGTGAGACCAGAGAGCCGGCCTGGCTTTAACCTCTGCTTTGTCTCTCTTTGACTTCTGTGGGAAGAAAGTAACTTGAATTGTGTTTCACAGGTCTGGGCTCCAAAAACGGAGATGAATCCCTTCACGGGAGCTTTGTGGACTGTTAAACCTGACACTGTAGCTGGCGAGTTCACTGAGAGAAGAGCCCAGCTGTGAATTGACTCCAACCTTCCGAAAATGTTCCAAACCTACCTTGGGAAACACAGAATGAGAGGTAAGCCAGAAGCACAGCTTTAAATTTATTCTAGTCTCTGTATGTGCTGTCTGCCCAGGTTTTAACCTGCAACACAGCTGGCAACACGCTTGTGTTGTGAGAATTAAGTCAGTGCTGAGCCATTGACTTAAAAGAACCGAGTTCTGTACATTCAGAAGAAATGTTTTTGCTCCTGCTGAGACTTGTGCAGCACCACGTTCGCCCGCGGCACAGGATTTTGCTCATGGCTTTCCTGTATTTGTGCGACGTGACGTTGTAAAGGCTGGGGTTTATAGAAGCCCCGAGATGGAAGAGAAGCATGGCGATGAGGTGAAGTACTGCGCGAGGTCGTGCAGGATGCTTCCGCTCCGGGCAAAGAGGACTCGGCCGATGTGGAACGGGAGCCAGCACAGCACAAAGGCCAGGATGGTGACAGCTGAAGAGAGAGAGAGCACTTGAGTCATCTCCAGCAGAGTTTATTCTGCATCTTTAAACTACTTAACGACCGAGACACGAGCTTGCTAACCTCAAGCCAGCAAGGCCAAGGCCTCCTGCTTTGCCTGGCTACTTCTGCACTGTTGTTACTGGTCACCTCGGGCAACAAGGACTTAAGGCACAAAAGTAGTTGCTCGCAATTAAAACAGAGCTCTTATACCCATCCCGTCCAGTGGAGATCAGGGAATCAGATGGGGCTGGGGCAAAGCAGCCTGCACATAATTGAAGGGCTACTGCCCCGCGCTTGGCCTGAAAAGGGTGGGTTGTTGCCATCCTGGACAAGGCTGTAGTGGATAAGTTTGAGAAATTTTGCAGGAGAAATTGCTTTAAAAGTTGCCACAGCAGGGGGAAATGCCTGGTCTTAAGTTATGAAAGTTATGAAATTTTAAGTTATAAAATTTTCCGATTCCTTTCCGTTGGAAATTTAAGGGTTGATCACACACGAGGAATGTGATCTCGGAGCACTCCAAAGCCAGGCTGATCCGCTTCCCCACCGTGCGGTAAGGCCGCCAGCCCTAGCCCGGGTTCCCCCTTCTTGCCAGAAGGAGCCAGGAAATCAAGTGTATATCCATTGATTTTATACCTGCGTAACCCCGTGTGTTTTATCCCTCATCCCCGGCATCGCTGTACGCCCTGTGAGTTCCGAAACCACTCTTACTCAGCATTTTGACCGTCTGCGTGTGGGACCTTGGCCGGAGGTCTGTCTGCCCGCACC
>NW_009723687.1:769-3075 GCF_000703405.1 Apaloderma vittatum | reverse complement strand
GGAAGAAGTAAACGGCGGATACCCAGGTCGTTGGCTCGAGCAGCCCCGTGCGGGCCGTGCGCTCAATGGATCGGCGCTCCCAGCTCTCCCGGGGCGGGCTGCCAGCGGGGTGTTCCACCCCGAAGAGGAAGAGGATGGGGCCGGTGGTGAGGAGGGAGCAGCCCCAGAGCGCCAGGATGACCCGTTTTACGCGGCACTTGGTGATGGTCGCTTTGGCTTTCAGGGGAAGCAGATGGTGAAGTACCTCTCCCCGCTCACGGTGGAGATGTGCAGGATGGTGCAGTACGTTCACGTTTCGCTCAGGTAAACGAAGAACTTGCAGAGAAAATCCCCAAAGACGTAGGGTTTGTACTTCCAAAGGCGGTGGAGGTCCGAAGGCAGGCCAAGGAAGATCAGCGTGTCAGACAGCACCATCCTGGACAGGTACGTGTTCACCGTGGTCCTCATCTCCTGCGAGCGTCTGAAAATGACTCGTTATCAAATCCCCAGAGACTCCCAAGAAAAACAAGATGATGGAAATTATGGTCACTGGCACCAAAACAGGGATGTGGAACAAAGAAAAAGACTCATGTTCGGAGGAGCCGGTGTCGTTCCTGACAGCGCTGTGATTTGAGGTGGAGCCCATGTCTGGTTTCAGAGCTGAAGGCAGGGCTGGTGGCATCTTCCCTGTCGACAGAAACCCGAGTCACGGGAAGAGAGGCACCTGTAGAAGTGAGGGTCCAAGCACCCATCCTCTATGCAATGATTTTCGTCTTCAGTTAAATTATGTTCAGAACCATTCAGCTGATGAAATAATACCCAAGTGCCAATTAGTCCGTTTTACAAGAAGCAAAGAAATACTGGATTCACACCCCCAACATTTGCCAGACACAACCTTTTAAAAACGTGATTGACTATTATAAAGCGATGTTTACCACGCTGATATTTACCCTTAGCTTTGCAGAGCTTGGAAAAAGAGCTGGATTTTTTCACTCTTCCTTTCAAGGCCTGTGAATCCCACCAAGTGTGTAGAGCCGGGTCTGGCAGCGGCGCTCCGGATAGATCGTGGAGGAACCGTGCGGAGAAGCAGCAGTCCTGGACGGGACCAGCCTTTCAGACGGTTTGCTAAATCCATCCAGCACTCGTGCACACCCTAAGTGGAAAACTTTAGGCTGAGAAGAGTCTCCTGGAGGCTGTGCTGAGGAGCAGGGTGGCTCGCCGGCGATCGCCGCAGGATGGCTGTACCGCTGGCAGTGACAAGGACGCTGCTGTGCCGGGAGGTCTCCAGAGCGCCAGGGTTCTGTGGCACAGGTTGTGAGAGATGGGCTGGAGCCACTTGACTCTTTTCCCGTGGTGCCCGTTCTCTGCTCATCCATCTTCCGCCCACGCCCTGCTAATGACACTGCCCCGAACACACGGCCCTGCGCCGCTTTCCTCCTCACCCTGCAGCGAGCACCTGCAGTTACCGAGTAGGGTAGAACATTTCTTGGACAATGGAAATTTAATTAGCACTATTTTCTATCGTTCTGTGTTTACTTAGGGCCTTTCCCACTCGAACATCCCTCCCCGGCATCTGCCGCCAAGTGAGAAATTTCGTGGCAGTGCTTTAACGACATTTAGCTAGGGTGGGAAAGCCTTAATTTGAACATCAGTCTTCAGAATGAGACAGTCTGACACTTAGCCCTGATTTACTTTCCATTTCAGAAAAGAGCAGAGATGACGAGCTGGAGAGTGCCAGGGCAGGAGAGGCAAGGGGAGAAGGGGCCAGTGTGAGGGAAAACAAGAGAAGGCTCTGGGATGCTGGAGGTTAACTGCCCACACGAAAGGCAACTGGCTCTCCATGTGTTCTTGCCACTGGTTTCCAGGTAGAAACACCCCAAATAGCTGCAGCTCTTGGTCGTGCTGCTCAGCCTGGAAACTCACCTCTGTGGTCACAGCACAAATGGGAGGTCTGGGGAGGGGAGAGAAGGGTCTCCGCCTGCTTTTGGGGTTAAGCCGAGAGCCCTTCAGCAGTAAGAAGTATTTTTCTTTTTCACTGCATCAGGAATAAATGGGAGGGATGGCAGACAGCCCGATGACAGGTTTCAGCCTCATCACCAGCCTGCATCCAGTCCACGGTGGAAGAGCTCCCCTCTCCCTCTTCCCTAAAACAAGGGGGGAAAAAAAGTGGCCTTTGGTTGTTGTTTTCTAAGGTCAGCGTCTGGAATTTATCCTCCTTTCCCTCCTCGCAGGATGCTTTTGTGTAACATACTCTGACTCATGAAAGTCAGATGACTTGGACGCTGACACTACAGCCCTTCCAGCCAAAGAGCTCCAGCAGTGGCGTT
>NW_009723687.1:0-677 GCF_000703405.1 Apaloderma vittatum | reverse complement strand
GCACAAACACCCCCCGGGGGGGGGGGCGCCCAGCCACCATCTCAGTACGCACAGATAGGGCCAAGACAGGTTTGGAAGTTGCGTTTCCATCTAGGTGGGCTTCCAGGTGTCAGAGGTCAGCCTCGGCAGAGATGAGAAGGAGAGGGCGAGCCTCGCTGCTGCTGGAATGGTGTGTGGCGCGTTACAGGTACGAACCGGAGGGATCACGAGTTATTTCTTCTTGCTCTCGGAGGAGGTTGGCATCGCGCCCCCGTTCTGGTCGAGTGCAGATCGTGCGTCATCCTCTAGACCGTGCTTCGTTTGGAGCCTCCTGGCTAATGACAGCGCTGTTGCAGCTCCTCCTGGTCTGCTGCTACTCCCTCCCCTTCGACAAAATCACAAGAAGACAATCGAGGTTTGTTCTGTTTTGCCTAGTCGGACAAGGCGTGCATGGAAAGTACATAGAGGCCCTTGGGCTGCTGCCAGCGCTGTCCCTCTTCTCTCATTTCGGGAAGGCCGACAAGTGGCCATTGCGGGCGTTAGTGAGGTAACGTACCCTTCCTCCTGATTGCTGGGCAAGTGTGTGACACGGGCCTGTGCTGCAGGGGACAACTCCCTGAGCCCAGGGGCCTTGGCCTGCACCCCTGTGCACGCAGTTATGTTTACTGGAAAGAATGCGGGTGACGCAGAAATGTGAC
>NW_009723686.1:3111-4513 GCF_000703405.1 Apaloderma vittatum | reverse complement strand
AGGGTGCACTCAATCCCCTCATCAAGATCAGGGGATTTACGAAATGTGAGCAGTGACACTTTGTGTTTCCCTGTGCAGCCACTGAAGGTAGAGCGGGCTGGTGGAGGTGGAAATGCTGCGTGAGGTGGCCCATCTGGAACTGATCCAACAAGCTATTTGTGAGTATTTTAGCTCAGACAGCGGGGCATGGGCTAAACCTCAGAGATCCCGACATCACGTGGTCCTGTGATCTCGGACACAATCTGGTTTGCTGAAATGCAACAGAAATTAAAACTTAGAAAGACCCGGCAGGCATCGGTCCAGCAGAGACAATCTCTAGAGCTAATACTGCGGCTGAATTGTGCTGTGCTGCTGTTCTGGCTGCAAACCAGAGAGGCCCTCACAGGGCACAGCTCAGCACCTACCCACCAAGCTCCCTCGCCCTTCTGGTCTGGAAGGATCCTGAAGCTTCTCCCAGATGTGCTGAGCAGCCCGATGTACGTTACGTTGCTCAGACTGCCTTGACAGCAGCTCAGAAACAACTCTGAGGTCCATTTTGCTCAGAAACCCATCTAGCAGAGCAAAAGGTAGAGTCGCCCTGGTGGACTGTAACCATCCCTTTCCCACCTTCTTCGTAGAAACCACTCAGCACCTACTTGCAGGCTTCAGATTCGTCCCTGAGGCCTGGCACTTGAACGTTGGCCTTTGTGGCATCTATCTGGGGACATCTGCGTCCCTGCAATCTGTAGTGGGTGCCATCCTTCTTGTCTTCGCGTATCGCTTGCGAACCTCAGCAGAAAGCTGAGAGCTCAAGGCTTAAACAAAACAAGAAGGTGGTGGCATCACCCAAGGTCAGGGTGGAGGTTGATGATGCAGGAGCAGCCCCAGCATGACCATTACAGCTCCGGTGGGGACAGCCACAGTGCTTTCAGCAGTCCCGAGGCTCAGGGCTTGCACCCACATACTATATCAAGGGTAGGAGCAGCCTGCAGCATCCCCATTGCTTGGAGAAAGGCAAAATCCCCCTGGTTTGGTGAGAAGATTCAGGAGAAATGAAGTACAGGTGAGGTGGTGTGAAGGTTTATAGGAGGACGGGCTGTTGGAGCAGATGGAAGCCGTTTCCCAATCAGACAGTTCATGGTCTGATCTGAACATGTTTGCTGTTCTCTAAATATCCCACAGTTTCCCAATCAGACAGTTCATGGTCTGACCTTGGCGTCTGCTCAAGAAGTGCCAACAGCGGAGCTGAAGGTCTCGCCAGAGCCAGTGGGAAGCAAATGTCTCACTGTCACCAGAGGAGAGACACATTTAACACTCTGGGGCTGGTTCCAGCGTCAGCTCAGGCAGAGCTGGGTTGAACAAAAAGCCCGGCTCAGTCACCCACGAGAGGGGCAGCCTAAGGCACGGCCTGTGTGGAGCGGCT
>NW_009723686.1:1311-3006 GCF_000703405.1 Apaloderma vittatum | reverse complement strand
GCATTCAGAGTAATTGGCACTTCCTGCACGTTAGTGTCCGAGGAGCTTGGTGGTGGTTCCCGTGATCCCTCCGTGCTCCGCATCACTGCATCCGCCCCCCGCAATTGTGCTGCATGGATGACCTGCCCGCCCGTTGTTGGGAACACCGAGAGTCCCACTCCAGGGCAGCTGGGAGAGAGGAGACGTTCTAGAACCTGGCGTTCACAAAGGCCACCTCTGATCCGTGAGCTGGTGCCCCATGTGCGGGTCGCTGCCGTCCCCGCTGAGGACGTGGTGGCTGCGTTCGTCCCGCCGACTGCAGAGACTGCCCGGTGAGATGGAGATGAGGCTGCTGGGAGCTGCTCTTCTCCTCTGCCTTGTGGATGTTCTCCACGCTTTTGCAGTCGAAGAGAAAGGAAATGTGTTCAAGAGAAGGGCTTGTCCCGCTTTCCTGATGTTCGAAAACGCTGCTTACTTGGCCGACATGACCTTCGAGCTCCCATGCAAGTGCAAGCCCGAGGAGGTCTCTTCTGTCACCTGGTACTTCCAGAAGAGCATGGGCAGGCGCAAAACCAGAGTCCTGACGGACTTTTCGGGCACTGTCATTGTCGACTCGGGCCACATCCGCGTGGGCAGCGACATGCTCAAGCGTTTCAGCATCCGCATGTTCAGCCTCATCGTCTTCCGAGCCCAGGTGACGGACTCGGGGCACTACCTGTGCGGCACCAAGAGTGGGGACTTGTTTTATGGCTACGACGTGGACGTGCAGCCCAGCAGGCGCATCACAGTGGCTTTTCTGGACCAAGGCCAGCATATCCAGGAGGATTACATCGAGAACCAATTCAGGCTCTTCACCACCTTCTGGGACTGGACCCGGTGCGACCGCTGTGGGGTGAGAGGTGAGCAGCGGCGCATCGGGCTCTGCTACGTGCAGAGCACCCAGCTGCACCCCCGGTACCGCACCCCCTGCGGCTCCAGGGCCGCCCCCCCCGCACTTCCAGCACCTCAACAACCTGCGGAGACCCGAGGTGGCCATCCGAAGCTGCGTGACCCCTTGCCCGAAGAAGAAGCTCCCCCAGGAAGGCATGCAGGCCATCGCCAATGTCATCTTCAAGCTGGGCAAGAAGCCCTGGCTGCCCCACGTGCCCGTGCAGTTTCACAGGCATCCCATCGGAAGGCACCTGACCATCGTGTGCCCAGGAGCCCGGCCTGAGCACGCTGTGGCCTGGGACAAGGACTCCGTCCAGCTCTACCGCTCCCACTACCTCGTCGGCGTCAAAAAGAGCATGAGGGTCTTCATCGACCACGGAAACCACCTGCACATCCAGCGGGTCCAGGTCAGCGATGGCGGCACCTACTTCTGCTGGCGGGCGGGCGAGAGCTTCCGGCTCACCGTGATCTATGAGCGCCGGCGCTCGCGCACAATCTACGCCACCAAGATCATCGGCACGAGCTACGGCGTCCTCAGCGTCATCTTCATCATCATCCACGTGTGCCACTGCTGCTGGCGGTCGTCACTCACACGGCTCCCATCGTCCTCCCGTCAGAAAGTTCTACCGTTATGACCATTAGAAATCAAAATGCTGCCAGCGCTGCCACATCCTCCCTTTTGGGTCAAGAACGTGACGGTGAGAACATCCTCCCTTTTGGGTCGAGAACGTGACGGTGAGAACCGATGTGGAAAAGCCCCTGGGCTGCAGCTCGGCGCGGGGGCCG
>NW_009723686.1:0-1264 GCF_000703405.1 Apaloderma vittatum | reverse complement strand
TGGTCCTTTGCCAAAGAATATCTGGAGTCGTTGCAAGATCTTCTGGCCAAGTTCTAGAGTTCTCCAACCGCGTCAGTGATTTATTAGAGTTGTTTTTCTAAGACACTGCTAAAAGGATCCACCAAGCTCTTTTAATCCAATTAATTCTTCCTTTTCTTGCCCTTTTTGTTTACTTGGTTTGTTATTGCTGAGAACTTTGAGTGCCAACGCTTCAGAATGTTCAATGTTCCTTTGAGCTCCTTAGCTGGAGAAAATCCTTTTTCTTTTTGTTTTACTAAATTTTGGTTTAAATGGTTTTTTTTCCTGTTTGAAATAAAACAATTTTTTTCAAATTCATCCAGCGATTTTCTTGAGAAACCTCTTTTTTTTCATCGTGGTTTTTTTTTCACCCGCCCCATTGAGCACAGACTTGAGAGTCGATATTTACACCGGACAAAATGATGATGCACGTCCTCCAAAGAAGACGGCATCTCTCCAGGGTTTAGGTGGCTGTTTGCTTGCTCCTCCGCGTGGAGCAGGACTTCCCCGCGTGGCTCAGCTCCACTCTTGGGTTTTTTTCAAGGCTGTCGCCTTGATTTCCCCTTCCCTGAGAGAAATCCCGCTGTCCAGGAGGGTGACGCAGAGACTCCCAGGGATGCTTCGGCACTGGGACTGTAGGGTTGATGTGCGGGGTCAAAAATCGGTGGATTTTTCACAGCCGATAAGGGCGTGTGGTGACAGAATGAGGGTGCTGAGACCCTGGCCCGGGTTGCCCAGAGCGGCTGTGGTTGCCCCATCGCTGGCAGTGCCCAAGGCCAGGCTGGACGGGGCTTGGAGTGACCTGGGCTGGCGGGAGGGGTCCTTGCCCGTGGCCGGAGGGTTGGAACTGGATGATTTTTCAGGTCTGTTCCGATCCAAACCACTCCATGAGTCTGTGATTGCAGCAGCGTGGGTTCGTGCGGGAAAGGGTTTGAGATTGAAGAACGCCCCAAGCAGATCCCAGCTTCCCCTCCTCCCTCCCAGGAAACAGATCTCTCCCCCTCGCTGCCTGGCTGCCGGCTCTGGGGGGGTTATTCCTGCACCTCCCGAGCGTCGCGGTCCCTGCGTTGGCCCCCGAAGCGTTGGCCGTGCCTCGGGGGGACAGCTCTGAGCTTGTGGACCCCGGTGACTCTGGGCTCGGTTTGGGCTCCCAAAGGGCCTCTCCGCCCCGACTATTCCCAAATAACCCCCGGCCCCGGCTGCGGAGAGGCAGATTGCAGGCAAACACAGCGCTTGCGTTGGTTTT
>NW_009723685.1:16472-16789 GCF_000703405.1 Apaloderma vittatum | reverse complement strand
CTTGGGACCTTCAGCCTCTCCGTCGGGAGTGGGGATGCTCGCTTTCCTCCTGACAGGCTGTGCCAGCCACCTGTCCATCGCCTTGGAGTATTTTCCTATCACATATCCCGGCCTGGCTGGGTCGTCAAGCCCTTTTAGTCTGTGAAAATTCCCTTCTACTTCACCGGTATCCTTCGAGGCTGCTGTCTCTTTGGTTTTCTCGTCTTCACCCCCCATTTTTCTTGGCCACCTCCTATTCAGACCTCACCCTCGGCTGGTCCTGCCCCTTCGGAGGCTTCGAGAAGAGTGGAGAGGTTCACGTGTAGGTACAGGCAGTG
>NW_009723685.1:14735-16428 GCF_000703405.1 Apaloderma vittatum | reverse complement strand
CATGGGCCGTCGGCTCATCCATGGTCTCTCTGGAGCTGCCGTCTTCCTTGTCAGTGTGGCTCTCCTCTCCCTGCAGCACCGTGGGGCTGAGGAAAGAGCTCTGCACTCAGGGCTCAGGGAGGGGTTGTCAGAGAAGCCAGAGCAACGGAGCAAAGCAAGCCCAGAGAGAGAAGGTGACAGGGGACAGAAGGACCTGCGAGTCCATCCTCCAGAGGGATACAGGACTGAGGGAAGCCTGACGCTTGGGGATGTTTTCATAGCTGTGAAAACAACCAAGCGATTTCACCAGAGCAGGATGAAGCTGCTGCTGGACACATGGATATCCCGGGCCAGAGAGCAGGTGAGCATGTGGATTCGGACTAGTGAGGGGATGTTTGGTAATGGGGCAAAAAGGGAATGTTGTTGGAGGGGAGATAAAGGCCAAAGGAAGGGAACACTGGGCACTGCAGTCCCACATATTGTTTTGCCTCACTTTCCCTAATTCTCACTTCTGTTCATGTTGGAAGGGAGATACTTCCCAGCAAAATGTTTCATTGGTAGCTGATTCATGGGAAGGGCTGGCAGAGAGGATAAAGAGCTTGTGTGGGCTCTTCCTGTGACGGCTGGGAGGATGAGTGCACTTAGCAGGCATCACCTGCCCCTAACCTAAGACTGATTCTTTAGGCTTGAGGTGGAAGGGACTTTCCTTTTTTTAACCAATAACGCTGGGGGCTGCAGTCTACCTGGGCCACACCAGGCTGAGAGCAGAGACTGTCCTGGATCTATATGAAATGCTGGTTTTATGAAATGCTGGTTTTCAGTCTCCTAGTGCCATGAGTTTTCTAGGTTTCGAGCTCAGTGGCATTGCGCCTGGGCACCCTTCTCCCCAGGATGGTGCGGTGCAGCTTCATGAGAGAGAGGCAGGAGAACCAGGAGGACCTCCTGGAGTGCAGGAGGGGTGTTTGCAGCCCTGTTAACTCTCCAGCACACCAGCATGGTCCATGCCTGGCTTTCTTGGGCAGATCTGCTCACGTGCATGATCTTGAAGTGATGCGGTTGCATATTTGATTTTTTAGGTTTTTTTTCTTTCTTTTAAGTGAGGGTCTCATGTTTGCATCCTTTGCTAAAGCAGAGTTTGGAGAGTTTCCTTCCTGTTAGAGGAACTGTTGTGGGGCACCACGTTGGTGGTGCCGTGCAGACTGGCTTCCTGGTGGGCAGAAGTACTCTCCAGAGCCTGGATATTTCTCTCCCTCCCTCGCAGAGCTGCTGTTTATGAAAGAAGAAACCCTGTGGCTGCCCCTAAAGGGTGGTGGGTTTTTTTGGTTTTTTTTTGGTTTTTCTTTGGTTTTTTTTTGCCTCTGCCTGTGTGTGATGGCTGCCTAGAAGACAAACTCAGGCCTCAGCAAGGCAGGGGGACGGGGGCGGAGGTATTGGGTAGGAAAGTGCTTGAAGCAATGCAGGGTTTTCTGGGTAAGGGTGGTTTTCCACTTCATGGTGCTGCAACCGTCTGGTCTGCCTCGGTCGTCACAGGAAGCCATGTCCTATTTTGAGCACACTTCCTCTCCTGTGTTCTTGTCCCTCTCAGCATGCAAGATGCCCTGCTTCCTCCTCCGAATGCACTTCTCCTCTCTGCCCAACCTCAGCCCTGCAGCTCCTTGGAGAAACCAAACCCAACAACATGGAGATACTGGGACAGGGGCTTTTGGGTTGGTTT
>NW_009723685.1:0-14711 GCF_000703405.1 Apaloderma vittatum | reverse complement strand
CATGCTTTTAATAAACAGGCGCCTGGCCAGTCTGCTGATGATAACAATTAGATAGCGTCTCCCAAGACCCTCTCTATTTGGCAGGCAAACAGTGTCCAAACCTGGGAAGAGGCGCTGAATTTTCCATGCTGCTGACAGCTTCTAGGAAAGCTTCACAGACTGAGCAGTGGAATAGGAAGGAAGGGTAGAGTGGGAGCGTCGGTCATTTTTAAACAGTGTTTTTACATTGTAATCGATTTTTGTGGCAAGCTCAGTGTTTTCCTCCCCCCCCTCCTCAATTTTCCATGTTTTTCTTCTGCTTTTTTAACTAAATGGCCTTGAGGACAGGGGAGCGGGGGCGGGGTGGGAGGTAAAGAGAAGTACATGAAAGTCAAAAGCCTTTTTAAATTTTTTTTGATGTACTGCTGCTGGAGGGGTTTTTTGGAGGTAGGAGAAAGGGTTAGTTTTGAAAAATAAAATAACCTTGCTTAGCAGGAAAAAAAAAATGGAACTCTCAATTTGCAAAGGACATTTAATTGTTTTGAGGCCAGAGATAGGGCACCAGACCCCCTATTGTTGAATTTTTGTGGAGAGTCATGGTCTTTAAGAGCCAGTCTCAGAGACATCCAGGTCTCAGAAGCCCAGATGTGCCTCCTCCTAGGGCTGATCCACTGTCTTGCTGTCTCACTCGCCCTTACTCATGTCTGGAGAAGAATTCTATGGGTCCTTCTCTGCAGGTGGCCAGGGAGGAAATTTCAGCAGCTGGCCGTGCTGCTGATGCCAAGCCTGGTTTCAGAGCTGATTACCTTCATGGTGTCCTCCCGGAGGAAGCAACCCAGACCTCACAGGTCAGGCTTACAGGACTATAACAGGAGGCAGGAAGAGCTGTGGGTTTTACGTCTAGGACAGACTGTACAGGACCGAAATTAAAAGTCCTGTATATTGGACTCTGTTGGGGTAGACAATAAGAAAGAGAGACATTTTGCCTGAAACTACACTGTTTAAACAGAAGAGAAGATATGCAACTGGTGGGCTACAGGGAAAGGGATACGTGAGGTGGGCACTCTTCAATGGACCATGCTCTGCCTCTTGAGAACCGATTCATGGCAAACTTTTTGCTGGAGCTTGATGTGGAAGTCATCTGAGCGAACAGACCTTTTCCCCAGAAAAGTGTCAGTTTTGATGATTGTTTAGGCTGGACAGCATCTGGAGGAGCTTACATTCTTGGCCCCCATAGTTTTGTTGAAGATGAGTCTAGGTTTCTGGTCTGAAATGGCATTTTGTTTGGTGATTTAAACTAATTGCAAGGTAAACTAATTGCAAGTTGCAACAGGGCAAGTTTAGGCTGGACATTAGGAAGAAATTCTTCACAGAAAGAGTGGTCAGACACTGGAACAGACTGCCTAGGGAGGTGGTTGAGTCGCCATCCCTGGATGTGATCAAGTGTTGCTTAGATGTGGTGTAGGGTGATATGGTTTAGGGGTGAACTTGTAGTGTAAGGTCAATGGTTGGACTCGATGATCCCAAGGGTCTTTTCCAACCTGAATTGTTCTATGATTCTATGATTCTAATTCTAGCACCATCCCTCCTTTTAGAAACCCAGACATCCATCTGATTGAAAACAAACTTTTGAATAACTCATCCTGAACTAGCTTTCTGATTTTCAATGTTTTGAACACACTGTAGATTTTGAATCTGTTCTCTGGGCAGGACACAACAATAAACCTGCTGAGGTGTTTGCATTTTAGAATCATAGAATCATAGAATTGTCAGAGTTAGAAGGGACCTTAAAGATCATCTAGTTCCAGCCCCCCTGCCATGGGCAGGGACATTTCCCACTAGATCATTTTGGAAGGTTTCTTCCCAGAGAAGGGATACCTTGGGAGCCTGGGAGATAAACGTGGCCCTGGACTGTCAGATTCCATGTCTTTATTTCCTCTTCTTAATTTTATCTTGCTAGGCTACTTCCCCAGTTTAGGAAAAGAGAGACCTTCTGAATGTCTTCCAGACTCCATTGGTATGGGCAGCAGTGGCTGGTGTCTCCTTGAGAAAGATTTGTGCAAATGGGAAAAATGGTCTCCAGTCAGGTTTTCAGCTGGGGCCCTTCTCTGTTTCTCCCATCCAAGCTGTCATATGTGACTTTGCTGAGGGACACACGGTGGCAGTCACTTGGACGCTGGCAGCAGCTGCTGTTCCAGGTTGCTCCAGGGGTGTCAGGGATGGAGATATGAGGATGCAGGGGGAGCCAGAGAAATCAGATTTGCCTAGTCCTCACACTTATAGCCTCCTTTTTGCAGTTGTTTTGGTCAGTCTCTTTGGACAGTTCCCCATAGTCACAATGTTCCTTCATCCTTGGGTACCCACAGAAACATGTTGGGTGGCTGCAAAAAAAACAATTCCAACCTTGCATCAAGAGAAAATTGGGAACCTCAGAATATTTTCACAAGTAGAAAATACGGGAAATTATGCAGATTTCTATCTTAAGTCAATCAGATACGATATTTGTTAGATACATGATTTCTAGTCATTTTTACATCTGCAAGCAAGTAATTTCCAGCAACATTTCTGTTTGGTTTTTTTTAAATGTCAGAAAGTTCCAACAGTTTCAGATTATTTTTTTTTCTTAAGTTGAAGTATTTGTCAGAGTGGAAATTTCTGGCTCTGACACACTGGCAAGGGAAATCCCGTGCTGCTGACAATCCCTGCCTTGCCTGAAGGTTGTGTTATGGTCCCCTGACCCAGAGCGACTTCTTTACTTGAAACTTAGCTAATTGCTTCTTGTCCCGTGATCACCTTGAAAATGGTTTTAATTAAGAGAATTTGCCAGTGGGGTGGGGTAGGAATGTGTACATGGTGTATGGCTGCAGCTCAGCGGTTGGGGGGTAATTTGCCAAGTAAGTCGCTGTAGTACATAGGTTTGAGATGGTGAAACCATCCTGCTGCCTCTGCTCGAGCCAGGTGGTCTCTGAGGGTCTTTCACTGACTTCTTTTCATGTGGAGAACATCTCTCTTGCCACGTCCTCCTGATGAGGGTGTATATCCCAAATGCTGGGTGGATGTGGGGAGTTGTAGAGACTCCCATCTCCTTGCCAGAGCCTTTGGGAACAATGACAACTCCTGAAGCAGTTGTCTGCCTGCCTGGTTCCCTTTGTCCCTGCCCAGGTGCTGTGTTTAACCAGCCTGTGGGCAGCTGGTGGAGAGACTGTTTACAGCTCGCGACTCCTTTTTTGATTTAATGAAAGCTCATTTTCTGCCTGAGGAAAGCTTTTCTCCACCAGTCCTGATCCCTGCCTGTCCCTGAAGAGGGGGAGATGTGCCACATAATGGCATCGAGGGGGATTAGAGAGGCCTGGGGGTGGAGGAAGAGGAGGAGGCAGGAAGCAGCAGGGGGCTGTGCACAATTAACACACAAACAGATGTTTTCCTTTTAACCCAAGCATCACTCAGCCATGGTGCCTTAGTTTTCCTACCACCAACACCAAAGCCAGGGCTCCCTCACCCCCTCATTCAGTGTCACAGGTCCCCTTCTCCCCATTCCCATGTTGGTGGGGGTGGCAGGGGGAGACGAAGGCACACAAGGGCTGATGATGATGCCATGCAGGAAGGGAGAGCACGGCCATCCTTCTGCTCAAATGCTGCCTAAGATGGGGCATGGCAGCAGAGCGTGGAGCGGAGTGGCCATAGCAAGTGTGCCAAGCTCTGGGGAGAAAGAGGCAGGTGGCCAAGAGCAGCACCAGCTCCAGTCCTGAAAATAAATTCCTTTCCTCATTTTTCTCAGACCTACATCTTTACCGATGAAGAAGATGATGTCCTGAAAAGAAGAATGGGTAATAACCTGCCCTATAACACCACCTTACCCACACTTTCAGCCCTTGAACTGCCACGGCCTTGGGAGTGGGTGCAGCAGGAAGGCTGGCTCTCCTCCGCCAGTGCTGTCTCTTGAAGCAAATACCTCACCATGTCCTGTGGGAAGACCTGAAGCTGCAGTGGTGATGATTTGGTTTAGATAGCTTATCCCAGGGCCTGCGGCCAAGTGGAGGCAGGGTGCTGTCTGCCTTAAAGCATCCATGGGTGGAAACAGCCCATGAGAGAGCCCTTTAGTCCCCTCACCCTGGCTGGCAATGGACAGGGTGGAAGTGCAGTTGGCAGGTGTCCTAGTCTTGGCCAAGATGCTTGGCTTTCTCCATGTTTCACCTCCTGCTAGAGGAAAGGATGGAGCCCATGCCACCGTGGGCTTGGCTGCCTGCTTGGGGTGAGGCAGATGGCTGTGAACAAACCATTTCCCTCCTGCCCAGAGGTTCTCCCCGTTCACAGTGCGAAGTGAGATGGCCCTGAGTCACATCTTTCTCTCTCCTGGCAGGTGGTCATGCAATCTTCACGAACTGCTCTGCTGAGCACAGCCACTTGGCCCTCTCCTGCAAGATGGCTGCTGAGTTTGACGCCTTCCTGGCCAGTGGCCAGAGGTGAGGCAGGGCTGCCATGGGGGTGCCCCTGAGAGCAAAAGACATCTTCCTTACTTCAAACCTCTTGTGTCTTTGTTGCTGTCTTCTCCCAGCTGGTTTTGTCATTTGGATGATGACAACTATCTGAACCCTCGGGCCCTCCTGAAGCTCTTGTCCTCCTACTCCGCGACATGGGATGTTTACCTTGGGAAACCCAGCCTGAATCGACCCATCCGGGCCTCTGAAATGCTGCCAAACAATGAGACGGTACAGCCCGTGGTGGTGGTGTGGGGGCCAATGGGTTGATTTTAGTGCTCTGGCTCATTTGCCGTAGATGTACCACAATGGAGATAGGTCCCAAGAGCAACAGGCAAGAGCTGAAAACTCACCAGTCTTGTCTGAACATGGCTGTAGGGGTTGATTCAGTCTGGTCTACTCAGGGAACGATACCCATGCTGCTGCTGCACCTTTGGGTACCTGTCTGCCAGGATATAAGCCTTCTTTGGACAGCCAGCCTGCCGCTGGCAGCAGAAACTTGGCTGCTCCAAATATCAGGAGGTTGAAATCCGTGCTGTACTCCTGGCAAGTTCTTCTTCTGGGCAGCAGTCAAGGGGCTGTGATGACAATAGCGCTGTGTTTATCCTGGCATCAAAGCTGGGTTTCCAGCACTCCCGTCTCAGGGAGTACAGTATTGTCTGAGCTCCTGCCATTGATTTTCTCTGCTGTTTCTCTCCAGAAATCTGTGAGCTTCTGGTTTGCCACAGGAGGGGCTGGGTTCTGCATCAGCCGCAAGCTGGCAAGTAAAATGGTGCCGTGGGCCAGGTAAGCTGCACAGCCGGTGGGTATAGGAGCCTTTGGGGATGAGGAACATGGCCACACATTAATTCCTGGCAGTGTCGGATCTGGACTGGGACTGGAGGAAGGATGTGGTGGGTGTGTCTGCCACATGATTAAAAAGAGGCAAGAGCAGGCGCATCAGCAGACATGATCACAGGATGACATACTCTCCTCTCCTCAGGTCCTTTCAGCTCTTGGCTATTCCTCCTTCCTATGCCCTTCAGCTTCCTCTGACTCTTCCTAAGTGCTTTCCCTGTCTGCCTGTCTCCTCTCCCCTTAATCTACCTCTTTCCAACCTCCTCTACCTCCCTCCTGAGGTAATTCCCCATTCGCCCACCCCAAATCCTCTTCAGGTTCTTACAGAGGCCACTGTCATTTCCTCACCTTGGTCCCTGGAGAATAGAAGTAAGTCCCAGGGTCTTATGTTAATGTAGCCTACAACAAGATGATGTTTTCCATGATGCCCTAGGTTATATCGGGGGGTTGGACTAGATGATCTTTCGAGGTCCCTTCCAACCCCTAACTTTCTGTAATATCACAGGCTACATGCACATACATTTGTAGACAAAGGCTGTGCCAGCCTTAACCAGACCTGTGCATACCCAGAAAGAGAGATCTGATCCACACCACATGGTCGGTATAGCTGAAGCCTATGATATGTGTTTTATATTAGATCCAGACAGGAGAATGATCTGTGATTGAGGGTCAACTGAAAGCAATATAGATAGATAACACCTAACCTGGCATAAAGTCTGCCACTACTGTGTTAAAATGCTTAAAGCACTTTTGAACTAGCTGAGGAGTATTACAGTAGACAGTACTTCATGCTGTGTGGCTGCTTCCGATTGTAGGAAACTTAAAATTGGGTTTAGCCTATCATCAAAACATGACCAAGCATGTGGTGTTACATTAAAGTCAATCCATGGATAGCTTATTCAAGCTGCACGAGACTGTCCAATTTCTGCTTCCTCATAGTCCTGGACATGTGGTCCCACTGCTTCTCTTGTGCTGGCTTGTCTGACCCCTCAGGGACTCGGTGAAGCTCACCAAACAGGTGAAAAAGTGACTCGGCAAAGTCTGCGTCAGCTCCCTGAGTTGCTGGGTGTGTATCAGGGACATAACCTGACAATCAGTAGGACCAGCATGACTGCAATAGGTCAAAGAGCAAACACATTCCCAAATCTTTGCAGGTAGAACTCAGGGATTTCTTGCCTAGTTCCAAGATTTACTTTGCTTTTCAATGAAGCCCTTCATTTATCTCCCACCCAAGTGGGTGCCTGCATCACCCTCTATTTTTTGATAACCTATGCAGCCCTACTCTCTTCCAGTGGCAGGAATTTCCTGAGCACGTCAGAGCTCATCCGCTTGCCGGACGACTGCACCATGGGATACATCATTGAGTGCAAAGTTGGTGGGCATCTGCTGCCCAACATGCTCTTCCACTCCCACCTGGAGAACCTGCAGCTCATTCCCCCTTCTCAGCTCATGCAGCAGGTGAGAAGGGGAAGTGGAGCAAGCCCGAGGTGTGTGAGGAAGAAGAGGCAAGGGAGCTTACAGGCATGTTGCTCCATCGGTGGCCCTAACGTGGATTGAATCAACCACCTGCTCTTTTGGGGAGGCTATCATGACAAATATTTCTTTGAAGGAAGGGGTAGAGGTTGCCTGCGGCAGAGATGCCAGTCACAGTGGTCAGTGGTGGGGAGCCCCTGTATGGGGAGTGATGGGAGGACTGAGGGCATCCCTGGGGGAACATGGCACAAGGACAAGCAGAAATTATGACTGACTGGGGAAGGGGGTTTGACAAGGCACCATGTCTGCCTTGCATGAGGAGATAATAAGGGATGTAGGGGGCTTGGAGAGGCAAAGGACTAGCACGGTGGACCATCATGGAAAGGAAGACAGCAGAGATGTGAAAGGCAGAGGCCAAGCCAGCAGAGAAGGAACCAGACTGGGAGCTTCTGTTGCTCAAACCAAGTTCCTTGCTTCTGAAATCACCTCATCCTCCCTGCTCCTTTCTAACCACCACTCTTTGCAGGTCACCCTCAGCTACGGTGTCTTTGAGAACAAGCTCAATGTTATTGAACTCAGTGGTCCCTTTTCACCCCAAGAGGATCCCTCAAGGTATGGGGCATGAGTGCTTTGGGTGTTGCTGTGGTGTGAGTCCTTGGAGAACAGGCTGGGAGGGGGAGGCAGCCAAATTGGGTGCAGGAAGTCTAGAGTGAGGGACAGAAACCATATAGTCACATGGTTTATTGGATGAGGGGCACACCAGCATTATGTTGTTTGTAATCGTTTACAGACTTTGCAAGCCTTTTTTGGATGAGTGGGGAGAAAAGGAGTATCAAAACATTTTATTTGGACAATCCCTGAGCCGAAAGTATTGCCATTTATTTCACATTTTGAGAGTGAACAAGCTAACCTTTTACCTCTGGGACTGGAACAGAAATGTTCTTTTAAGCTCAGGAAAGGAATTTCTGCTTGCTTTTTCATTTTCTGTTTTGCTGAGAAAATTGAAGGGAAAAAAGAAGAAAGGTTCACTTCAAGCTGACTGCAAACAAAACTGCTCTTTGATTTACCTGCTCTGCTTTGAGTGAACAAACCTAAAGTCGTTATTTGCAGAGCATGGGTAGGAAGCTCCTGGCTGGAGATAGCAGGGGTGGGAAGCAGCTTGGCAAAAAAAAGAGCATCAACAGAGCCATGTTGTGGGGGCTGGTGCAGTGCCCATCTCCCTGCCTGTGATCAGGGTGAGCCTTGCGCTATGTGAGTCAGAGCTGGAGTCAGGAGTTGTAGGAAGGCTTGGCTGCTTAACTTCGCTGAGAAAAGACATCTTGAGGTGAACAACCAGTCTTGGAGCTCTGCAATGCAGGGTGGGTGCCTGATGTGGGATGGGACACGAGGGTGAGGTCTTCCATTCTCTAGCTGTGCACTGGTGTAAAAACTGTCACCTGAGCTTCCTTCTCTCTCTCTCTCCCCAGCAGGTTTCGATCACTCCACTGCCATCTCTATCCCGACACCTCCTGGTGCCTTCAGCCTGGTGTTGGCTGGTGATGCCTGAGCCTCAGCTACAGTGGATCCTGGTGACATCAGTTCACCTTACATATGTGAGGGGTGGGGCACAGA
Source organism: Apaloderma vittatum (assembly GCF_000703405.1). Taxonomy (NCBI): domain Eukaryota; kingdom Metazoa; phylum Chordata; class Aves; order Trogoniformes; family Trogonidae; genus Apaloderma; species Apaloderma vittatum. The sequence continues at coordinate 6,333 of NW_009723685.1, read as the reverse complement.
AGAAACTTGGTGCTCCCAATTTTCCCTTTTCTGTGGTGATCTTGGGGCTGTGTGATGGCTTTTTTTGGTTCTCACTGAATAGCAGTGGCACAGGACACGAGACAAGATCTGTCACAGAGATGGATATCATGGGATGGGCTGCCCATCTGTGCTGGGATATGTGCAAGGGACGGGAGCAGTACGTCTTCCTGGGGAGATTAAGGACTTGGTAGTGACTGCTGGGCATCTGGCTAGAGATGGGGACCTGCTGCTGCTCCTTGCTGTGGATTCATATTGCTGGACTAGAAGTGTCATGGATATGGGTACCCAGTGCCCAGCTGAGGATGGCTGATAGCGTGTCGTGGCTTCAGCCTCTCTGAGCAGACCCTCTCCCAACATATCTGTCTGTGCTTTCCCCACCACTTTTCCCAGCGACAGACCCTTGGCTGAGTCTCTGCTTAGTCAAGGTCCATAGAAATGGAAAATGTCACCATTTCTGTGCTGAATGAGTGCTGAAAAAACAGCCTTGCTCAGCAGAGCAGAGATGGGCAGGAAGTACAAAGAATCAGGAATCTCACCCTCTGACAGGGCAAAAGAGAGGGTGTAGGGTAGGGAAGCCAGGGGAAGACAGACTGAGATGAGGATAATTCCTGCACTGAACATTAAAGGCTTGATCTTTTATGGCACTGCATTATTCCTCCCTTTTTACTTTCTTGATATGGGGTCAGGATAATCTCTTGCTCTAATTACCAACCTGTCGTCCGAGATTAGACTCCAACTTCTACCTGTGAGAGAGGAGACACGAAGGATTAGAACTGACTGAAAGAGAGGAGAAAGGAAGAGATGGAGAAGGAGCGCTCAGGAGCGGATTAGAGGTTACAGCTTTATAATCTTCTCTGTGCCCCAACCAAAAAAAAAAAAAAGTCGTGAAGGAATGGAAACAGGCAAAGAGCTTTTTATCTCTGTGTTTCTTTCCTCCAGATGCTAAGAGCAGCTTTCTGCCTTCCTGCTGTCCATGCTGAGCGCAACAGGGGGAAAGGAGCAAGCCCAAATAGGTTACAATCTTTCTGGCATGTTTGTGGAGAGTCCTTTTCTCAGTAGGGAGCCTGGCATGAAAGCTGGACAATTCTCCTTACTAGGGAATGAACTTTGGCACCGTTTTGTCTTTGTACCCATGGTTAAATGGCTGGGGGAAAGCATTGCAGGAAAAGCCAGAAGGCAGAAAGGCTGTTTTAAAAAATGGCAAGTGGTGTCACAAACAGGTATTTTGCCTTAAAGAACGCTTCAAAACGCACTGCTGGGATCTGTGAAAGGTTCCTGATGAAAGGACAAATGCCCTTTCTCCAGAGAGCTGCCCAGCTTTGATGCTGCTGGTGTGACTAAGCCTGCTGCTGGTGGGCTGGAAGAGCCAAGGGTGACGATCACTGTGCTTCCATCATTTTGAAAACTGACCTCCCCATCACCCCCTCCCACCCCTCCAAGCACCAGTATATCCTAGAGATCACACATGAGGTTTAAAGGAAAGGCATCAGGAAGACCTTCCACCTCTACATAGGCGGGTCTAGAAATGAATGAGAGCTTTAATTTCTGGAAAAGCAGAAAGTAGGAGCCTATAGAGCTGTTTTTCAGCCTGGTCATTCTTATTGCCATTTAGCCATCTTGTGAAGCAACAAAGAGTTCTTCTTCCTTCTCTTGCACAACACACCTTTGAACTGGAAATTCATCCTGAGCAGAGACAGGGGCTAGCTAATGCCAACGACCAGTCCTTGAGCCATGCAAAGCCCTTGGCTCATTCAGCTACCTGAACGTAGGAACCACGTGGCTCAAAACAGACACCCAACTGTTGGAAGACAGAGGTGGCATGAAGAAGTCCTCCCCCACAAAGGGACAAACCATTTAGTTCAAACTCAGCGAGAAGACGAAAAAAGCTTCTGTGAGAAGAAATGAGAGTCTTAAGAGAGAACTAAACCACCCAGATATCTTCTTTTTTCCCCCATTCAGACTTTTAGCTGATGTTAATTGAGACTTTGAGTTAAAAAGCCGGTCCTATCTGTAGATGTCTTGGTGACAGCCAAAGCAAAATATGATTCATGTGCCCAGAGAAGGAGAAAAAAAAGTTACTGCAGCTTCACATCCCTGGGGAAAAGCAAAGCAGAGGAACTGGAAGACTGCTTTGGATCCTGGCTTTAGCTGGTCTGAATTGACCTGGTGCCTTTTGCATGGCTGATAATCAGATATTAAATGGGCTGAGTCCTTGAGTGACTGTGTGGGAACCAGTTTAAGAGTGGGCTTCATTGCTGGAGCAGTTAAGTGCCACTTCTGTGGAAAATGTCTTGTCTCATAAGGAACTGAGAACAGATGAGAAGATGTCTGGGGCAGAGCATCTCTTGGGCTGCAGAGAAATGAATGACAGAAAAATCGCGTTATGCCTGTGACGACAATGCGTTGGAAAGAAAATAGCTTCTTGGAGTCGACAAAAGAAACCAGGTTTTCTCTAAGAACAGAGAGACAGCTTAAGGGGACATTCACCACATGAAATCTGATCAATGTTAAAACCTGAGTTAAAATTAGTTTCAGGAATGGTTCCTGCCCCTGGGGCTTGCTGTCAGATGTTGTGGTTTTACAGTCTCATTTTCCTAGTTTATTAAAATGTTTAGCTTCTTGGGAAAATGAGAAACAACCTCATGAGAAACTTCTCAGGACAATGATTTGTTTTATTCTCCTTCATGATTTTCTGATGTAACAGTTAAAGTTTTTTGAAAGGCTCCAATGGGCCTATTAATTTATTTTATTTCTTTTTCTTTTTTTATATCTCTCTCTTCTTTTCTTTATCTCATGGTCCGTAGGGAAAAAAACTCTCCTAAGAATGAAAAGGGATGGAGACGTGGTCTTTATATTTTACTAGGAAAAATGAGGTCAAAGTCAAAGGTGTTGGCGTGACCCTGCAGGTGTACAACACTAAGTGTAGTTCAAGGTTTCAAGTGCAGAGACCTCCGCCTGCCCAACACCATAGCAACCACCATCGTTAATGATGTTTACGCTGTATATGGAAGATTCAGAAAAAGGAGAAGGAGGGGAAAGAAAAGCAGTTACAGTATTTGAATGTAAAGTATTAAGCAAGGCTTTCATGTTAACAATATCCTTTCTTCACTTTCCCCTTAGCTGTGAAGAATTTTTATAAGGAAATCCCTATTTGACAGTGCAAAAAAAATGCTAATGACTATCCTTTCTTCAGGGGGAAAAGAGAAGTTAGTTGAAATAGGTGGGAAACTGCAGTTGTTGCTAAAGACTTGAAGGGGAGAGAGAAGAATAGCAACGTTAGACAATGCTTCTGTTTCTGGTGCCAACTCCTCTTAACAGCTCTGCTGCCGAAGAAAAATTGCTGATTTCTAAGCCACTGTGGGATTTACCCAACTCATACCCAGATCATAGCCTTCAGCTGTCTCCCTAGGCCTCTTGCTAAAGATGCAGCCTTGAAAAGATGAGAGGCCAAAATGTGAGAAATAGGAACAGGAAGAAAGGAGACTGGAAGGAAAGTAACCACCAAGCAGGGCCTTGGAGGAGAACATGGGAAACTCAGCCGTGCATTGAAAGTGCTGTTTGGGAGCTGCCAGCAATAGTGGGAAAGAGGATGCTGCCTGGATCCCCAACTCTAGATATTTTTGTGATCGTGACAATTGTAGTGCTCTAGTGCCACAGAGCATGCCAGCCTGAGAGTCAGAGTTCACCTTGGAAGAGGTGAGATCAGGTTAGTTGGCCCTGAACCTCTTATTTTTTTCTTTCTTTATTTTTTTTAAGTAACACTCTAGGTAAGTTGATGTATTTTCATCTGACAGTTATACTCAATTCCTTAAAGCAGATATTCCTTAATTATGATATTTCCTCTGCTCTTGCTTATGATGCAGGCTTTTTAGACAGTCCAAGGGTGGAATCAGTAGCTCTTTCCATTTGTTTATTTGATTTATTTTGTCTTCAGTCCCTGAAAAAACCCTATAAGACACCTGTCTTGCTCTTTTGTACCACAAACCAGCAGGGTTCTCCACACCTAAGCACACTTCTTGGTAGATGGGAAGGTGAAGGAGGGTGGGTGACTGCTCCATTTGGTAACTGCATGGGCACAGAGAGGCATGGGTCATCCTGATGTTCCTCCTCAAGGTACCTGTTAGCAGCTGGTGACAGAGACAGGATCTCCTATTAACTGGCACTTTCTTCTGTCCTGAATAATGCTCATCTTATGGCTCTATTGAAGAGGATGTAAGTGTTACTATAGACATAAGTGAAGCCAGAAGCAGCATCAGGAACGGACAAGTAACTGTGTCTGTTCTCACCATCTGACGCAGAATTTTTTCCTCTAGACTTTCTGCCAAATTACCTGGGAGATTAAAGGGGTGCAGGGCTGAGCTGTTGTTGCTCAGCTGGCATTGCCTCTTTAAGGCTGTTCCTGGACAGCCTGAGATTTTTGTCACTCCCTGTTTAATCCAGCCTGGACTCCAAGAAAGCTGAGAACTCATCTCCCTGTTTGAACTGTACGTGATTAATTACAGACCTCAAGAATGGGCTCCTTGCCTATCTCTCATGTTTAAATTGCCTTCCAGGATTTTACAAGGCTAAGGAGCCTCTTCAGATGTTACCTTTGATGGTGCCTCGGTCAAGCTTCCCTTGGCTGCATCTGATTCGTAGTGAACTTTGAGAACAAATTAAACTGAGTGCTTTGTACATGGATTTGCTGGCCCTGAGTCTTCTGCCACTGCTTGAAGAAGACAGTGTTGACTTTAACAGCATAAGAAAGAGAAGTGCAACTAAACAGGGCAACTGAATGGGGAGAGATGCTACTGTTCTGAAGCACTTCGTTCCCCATTCCATCCCCAGAAGTCAGGCACAGACAATTTGCAGATAGTGTCTTTGGCCGTGGTGTATCAGGTGGAGGATATGCCATGAAATATCCAGAATGTGCACGGGCAGAAAATTCAGCAGCCTCAGCTGGGAGCCAAGGGGCGCCTACCTCAAAGCACTTACAATAAGAGACAAAGTGGGGAAGGAGGAGAGGGCTCACAAGATCAATGAGACAGTATTGTCACATCTGAGCAGGGGGAACAAGATGGTCTTTGGGCAGGAAGGTACAGAGTCCAGGAGCAAAGATCCATTGCCTGGAAATACCATAAAGATACAGATCTGAAGAATGTCTGACAGAAGCACAAGGGAAGGGAGAGGTAAAGGATGAAGAAAGTTTGGATAAGAGAAAGAAATAGAACAAAGTCTACATCCTCTTCATGGCTGTGTTGGCAACTGCTGAATGCTGTCTTGAAGAGTGGTACCTTGCGGCTTAGGGATTCAACAAAAAAGGGGGAAAGCTGGAAAGAAAAAGGAAAGGACTGTCTTTCACTACCACACACTCAGTCCTGGCCTGTGGCTTCTCGCTTATGGCTACTTTGGTAGCAAAGGAGGAGATGTAGGCCTTGGAAAGGGCATCAACCTCTACTCTGTGCTGTGTGTCTCCTGCCTCGGGAGACTGCACATGACTTGACTTTCATGAACGCTCAGAGAACCAGCAGACTGGGGCAATGAGCAGGACGGATGTTCTGAGAGGACTCTGCCACTTCCTCACTGCCCCAACTTTCCCACATTACCATCAGCTTTGGCTAGAGCAAGGCTGACTGCAGAAGGTGGGCAAGATTTCTCCACTTGTGATGTTTCTTCTACTGTTCAGGGGAGAATGCTCCTCTCCAGACTCTCAGACAGGCCTGTTTGCCAAAGGCACAGTGTGGGGAGCAGACAGACAAGGTCTTGGTGCAGCTGGTAGGAAGAGCAGGGCCCCTCCATACCCCCCTCCTTTTCCCCCTGCATTCAGCTAGTGTTGGACAGTGTCTGTTTTTAGCAAAAGTCGCAGATTCAACAGCTGAGCTGATTTTCCAAAGGGACATAAAAAACAGTCTGCCATCTGCTCTATTGTCCTGGAATAGTGGCTTGGAGGGTGGGGGGAGAGGGAAGGAGGAGAATGAGGGGAATGAGAAATGGAAGTAGGGGGAGAGGGTGGGAAGGAGGGGGAGTGGAAGAGAGAGGAAGACAGAAACGGGAGGCGAGGAGCTCATGAAGCGGGGAGAGGAGAGTGAAGGTGGAGAGAGAGAAGGAAGCAAAGAAAAAGGAGAGCTGTGAGAAAGTGGGGATGTAGTGAGGGGACAGGACCAGTGACAGACATGGGGACTTGTTTGCGATCACCCTGGCTGGATCCCCATCAGTGATTCAAGCCATGGAGGCAGGCACCTCCAGCAGCCCTGTTCTTGCTCAGTCAGAGCCTGACTGCAAAAGAAATGAACTGGACTTAGTGGCCTGGATAATCACTCCGCTTCCACCCAC
>NW_009723684.1:21807-27568 GCF_000703405.1 Apaloderma vittatum | reverse complement strand
CCATTGCAGTAAGAAAGGAAAAAAGACGAGGGCCCGGATCAGCTGAGAAGAAACTTAGTGCTTAAAACCAGAATTAGTAAGACCAAGAGAGACAGTCACGACTGTCCTTTTGGAATCCCAGTGAATTTGTTCGAAGGAGAGTTTGTGTGTCTGCCCTTTCTGCCAGTCCTTCCCAGCTTCCCAAAGGACCTCGTGGCTTCTCAGGCAGACTCTGGACACCCGAGCAGGTAAGGGGGCGTGGCAGGCGGCACCGAGAGCCTGGGCAGCCCAGACTGACCTGAGCTGCAGCACAAGGGCAACAGGGGTGGGCTTAAACCCCCAAAGGTAGAACCAGGACTTTGTCAGCAGCGTGCTGGGTACAGAGCTTAGCTCCAGGTGGGCAGGAGGGTCCGGTGGCTTTGGTTTTCTCCTGTCCCCTGTCCCAGAGCAGCAGACAGCATTGTCCCGCGGTTCTGCAAAAAGCCAAGTCTGAAAACCTGAGCGCTTCCATCCAGAGATGGGTTTGGCCTGGCCGTGGTGGCACGGAGGTCTGCGGGCCACCTTTCGCTACAGCAAAGCCTGTCACTGCTCGACTCTGCCAGACGCGTCTCTCCCTTTCTTTTCTTTGACACTGGCTTTTTCCTGCAGGGGTCAGAATCCTGTGCCCTGCCATTTCCCTGCGTGGTCCGGCTCAGCTAGTGTTTTCTCCTTCACTTTTGTTGCTGGAATCTGGTAAATCTCACTGAAAGGTTAGAAGAAACTTGGAAATCCCCTAAGGGGATGCTGCTGTGCTTTGCACTACCCAGAGCCAGTGAAATACTCTCTGCCTGGATCCAGGTGAAGGGCAAGTACTCAGGACTCTGACTCTGGTCATCATGAACTAGGCAAGGTTTCCTTAATTGAGGGGTAGAATCAGAATATTGGTAACTTTTGCTACCAGTGGAGAAGATTGGTGCTTTCCTTGACTGGATAGGATGTACGTGTTATTTCCTTTTTCTTCTTTTGTCCTCTCACCACTGCGCGGTCTCTGCTACAGCCTTCGTTGTCATCACCAGCCCTCATTCGGCTGACCTGTGGGTATTGCTGTCTGAGTTCTTGACAGCTGGTGCTCTCCAGTGATCCCAGTGGAGTTCACAAGGCTCCAGACCTTTGGCTTTCATTCCCAGACTTTGTCCAGTCCCTGGGTCCCTGCAGGCAGGAGATTGCCCAGCAGAGTAGGGGGCCGTAGGTGCTGACTGGGTCAGGCAAAGCTCAGCCCAGCACGTCTTCATCGGCCGGGGCAGCTGCACCATGGTCATTCCTCATCCCGTGCTCCGAGCTGGCCGTGCTCCGAGCCAGGAGCTGCAGAGATGTGTTGGAAGGGTGTTGTACCTGAGTTAACACGCTCTGTCTTCACACCTGCCTGTGCAGACTTGCCTTACGCCTGCCCGAGTGGGCTGGTGAGGCCATTTGTCCCCAAGCTGCGAGAGCTGACCTCACGGTTACGTGAAGGAAGCCCTGGGAGCTCTCTCGTATTCCCCTGCTGGTGCAGGCGCGGAGTGGGACAGATTCAGCGAGTGAGACCGTGATGGGGGGTGAGAGAACAAGTGGTGGAAGCCTTTTTTTTTTCCCCTTTTGTTTTAAGGCTTGTACCAACTTGTCCTGTAAAATCCTCTCCTGCCTTCCAAATCCAGTCAACGTGAGTCACCCGCTGAGCCCATCCTTTGCCTCCTCGTTGCAACACGGATGACAGAAACCATCCAAACAGCAGCGCTTGAATCCATGATGAGTTTTGTTCGATTGCATCAATCTTTTCCCCCGTTTACAGGGGAGTTGCTACAGAGCTCTTGCCTGGTGGTATCCCTGCTGCCGGCTCCTGGCCGGCGTGTGCCCGGGCTCCCCGCTGCCCTCCCGTGCGTGCCCGAATCTCGCTGCCAAAGGCAGGACAGCCCGTAGGAACGGTGCAGGACAAGGTTATTCCACAGACCTGTTTTCCTTGCAGATCCTTAACGATCCTTCCCCAAGCAAGTATATTTGCTGCGTGCCTTGGCATTTAAAGTTAGAGGCTTTCAAGGTTTTTTTTGTAAGAGAATTAAAAAACCAAAAGCTCTGGAGACTTTCTGGAGTGAGCAGCTAAAAGAAGGTGAGAAAAGGAACGAAAGGGTTAGCCTGTCAGTACAGATACAGCTTAGGAGTAAGAGGAAACTAAGAGGTTTATCCTTTATATAGATCTGTCTGTATTTTTGTCTGCATATTTATATATAAAGAAACAGCAAAGGACAAATCAACCCCCAGCTTCATACAAATGACAGCTATTTGGCACCGCAGCACATGGAGCGCATCCACCAAACTGAAACTAATTATCACCGAGATGAATAACTGATTCCACTCCTTTACCCTTATCTTTTTCCCCCTCGGGGGCTTTTCCCTCCTTCCCCACCCTCCTCCTTCTCCTCCATCCTCCGGGGACCGGCAGGCAGAGGGTTACGGGGCTGCACCTGCCTGGGTGTACCTGTCCCAGGGCACCTGTGCCGGCAGCCAATCCCCGCGCCTGCCAACCCACCTGTCAGCAAAATACCTGGACGCAAAACCTCAACATAAATCAAACACTTCACAGGCAATGTCTGTCTCGAGCAGGTACTAGAAGGGAGACGTCGTCAGGATTGACTGGCTGCAACGATTCGGAAACGTGGGGAAATATGTCTAATGAACTTGAGTAAGTAGAGGATTTTTTTTTTCCTGCTTACCTGCCCCTTGCTGTAAAAGCCGAGAGTTTCTTGGGAGGCTTTTTTAAGGGCTTTGGGTCTGAATGAATTAGACTCTGTGGGTTAATCAGCCTCGCCAGCTGTTTGCAAGTCGAAGTAAAACAACGGGATGGGAGCGATTTTCAGAATTTTTATCCCTCGCTAACCTGTTGCTGCTCTTCTTAAGAGCTGTTTAAAATCAGGATCCTCTTTTTTTATCCCCCCCTAAGACTAAATTGGGACAAATGGAGTTTCTGTCTGGAGACAATTTTGTTCTCTCTCCAACAAAATGTAACACAGGCTACAGTGATTCTGTGCTTTGGTTTGTTGTTCTTTTTTATTTTCTTAGAAAATACCTTTCAAAGTATTTACCAATTTTGGACAAGTTTCTAGTTTTTTGGGGGCAAGGATTGTGTGATTTTCTGTTTGCTTGGCTTTGGATTTTTTTTAGTTAATTAATTTGCATGTGATTCTATGAAGTCATTATGATTGATTATATTCTTTTTTATTATATTTTATCTTTAAACAAGAAAAAAACACTTAACATTTTGTTGACCCTCTATACCTCTTGCTTCTGATTTTGAGATCTCTGAAATATTTTGGCCTTTGGGTGCTGACGGTCTGGATTTCCAGGGCATGCCGTGCCTTGTACCTGGGGAATAAACGCCGACAGATGTCACAGTGCTGTGCCACCGTGTAGTAAAGGCTGGAGGAATATTGACAATGGTTGTGAATGCCCCTGTCAATCCAGCCTTAAAAAAACCTCACACAGCATATAGATAGCCCTCTAGGAGATACTTTTATATAGTGAAATACCTCGAGAAATACGTGCCCGTGTATACATCTGCCGACCGATACGCTTCAGAAGTTGTATTTTGAAACAAACCCGCGCACCCGTGTGTGTTTACAAGCCTGACAGGGGCGTTGTGACAGCTAATCCCTTAATTGTTAAGAACCCCGAAAAGGTGCAGCATTAATTATTAATTTATGTAAATACGCAGATCTATAAGCTCGGATCGATTAAGAATCGGTGACTTCAGTTTCCCCTGTCTGAACTCTTTGGGTGATTTAGGGCTGGTGGCTTTTTAAACTTAGAGTCAGGCCACGTGGTTTCCTCTCGCAATCCTCCGAGCGTGTGTGCGTGCAGCGCTGCAGAACGAGATTGATGTATGGCTAATTAGGGGCCGGGGCGTTATGTTACCTGATGAATTACATGCCTGCTTGGCTCTTCTCTTCCTAACGGGCTGTTAACCCCTGGGCCTTGCGCATGAGAAAGGGGGAGTGGATGGGACCCGTGTCCCTTTTGAGATTCTGATCTCAACTCCAAAGCTGAGATAAAAGCTCGAGGAGGTCGCTGCCAGCTCTTTGGGACAGGTCTGGGTGTGGGGCTCTGCCTGGGGGTCAAAGGCTCCGGTCAACGTTTTCCTGCAGCATGAACCTGAGGACATCTCTTTGGTGGTACCGAAGGCTTTTTGGCTTTACTGTGAGGGGGGAAAGGTGTCACCAGGGAGGAGGAACCTGGTGAAGAGCTGCTAAAGCGCAGCCTGGGAGCTGTGGGGCTGTTGCAGTAGCTGCTAACCTCTGGTTAATCACCCAGGCCAAAGCCGTGCAGGGCGTAGCTGTGTAGGAAAGGGCTCTGGGCAGCAGCGCTGACGGATCTGCCCAGGGCAGCCTGTGTGTCGCTGGCGTTGTTCTTCAGCTGAGCACAGGGAGGATGGGTCTGTGCCCAGGGGTAGGTGCTTTTAAGGGAGCTATGGTAGCCCCACGGCCTGATGCTCTCGCCCGGAATGACAGGGAGAACAATCTCACGTATCCCTTTGCCGCTTGCATTTCGCAGAAGGGACTGGGAAGAGACCAGCGTGACATGAGAGAATGAGATGTTTTGCCTATTATAAAATATTCTAACTGGTAATTTCCATAGTCTTCTAAATCGAACTTACGTCTAACTCTGCATTGCGTGGGCTTGAAAGAGTTAACCAGGAGTTACTCCCAGTTGTGGTTTTGTGGTCGAAACCATGATCGCCAGAAGCAAATTTTTGTCATGCATAAGGTGTGTTATTAAAACTTGAGTTATGCTCCTGGTGAATGAAAAGTTAAAGCCCTTTTATAAAATCCTGGCAGTAGAGCACACAAGGGATAACCGTGCTGGAGCAAGGTACGCTTTCAAGGGAGACGTGGGTTTTATTTTTTTAAGTTATGTAAAGAGAAAGCGAGATTTGTAAATTAAAGAAACAGCAATCAAATCGCTGCTATGCAATTCGCAACAAAGCAGTAAAATCCCTCTGAATAAACTCTAGACTCAAAGCAGAGATAAATCAACATTTACCTAATATCTCTGCTTTGATGCTTTGGGTCACATTTTCAACTGATTGGTACATCGGCGTAATTCCAGGTAAATTTGTAGAGTGAAGACAGTTACGCTGATGAGGATCTGCTCCTGCTTTGTTCAGTGTGGCGTTTAAATTGTCGATCCCTGTAAAGCGTTCCTCTGAAAATGCACTCGCGCTTACGTTGCACCTGCGAGCGCTTCGGTTCAGCCGACTGGCAGGGCGACCGCTCCTGCTCCGTGCCTCCCGTCCTCCAGCGGTGTGTGCTCAGGGCTCAAAAAGGCAACAGCTGAGAGCCGCGGTCACCGGTGGAATTGGTGATACAGCGTACGATCGCATGCTGCCTGGGACCCCATTGCTAATGCCTGGGTTTCAGAGGCTTGGAAGAGAGGAAAATGGGATGTTCTGTCGTTCTGTGGTAGACGTTGTGTTGAGGGACGTGGTTTAGTGGTGTTGGTAGGGCTGGGAAAAGGTTGGACTTGATGATCTTAAGGACTCTTCCAGCCAAAACTGTTCTATGGCTTGTTTGGTTTTAGTCCTTTAGGTGTTTCGGGCACCCATTACAGAATGGGTGAGGGTAGCTCTTACCTAAAAATGTCCCTTGACCCAGAGTGTTCATAACCACAGGTGTTCAGAGGAAAAGAGGAGGCGTCATTTACCAAAGCACTTGGTTCCTGGGTGCCAGCCCCCTGCTGTGCCAAGGTTTTTCTTTCTCTTCTTCATTCCATCTTT
>NW_009723684.1:0-21488 GCF_000703405.1 Apaloderma vittatum | reverse complement strand
TTGGGCAACGCGCTGAGGATTCACCTCACCCACCTTAAACCCAGGTGCCAGGGTCGTTAGCTGATGGCATCTGCAGGTGATAGGAAGAGATCGGCCTAATGGGGAGGACTGGTCTGTGCTCTGGGCTCTCAGAGCACGTAGGAAGCCCGAGCCTGAACGTGAACTCTGACGGGGCAGAGCTCCCCGAGGTTCCTGTTAATCTCTGCTCTTAGTACTTTCCTAAATGACTGCCGAGGTTCCCGCAGAAACGTGTAACACTGCAGAATGTGTCACTGCAGGATCCTCTGACAGGGTGTGATGAGGGAAGTACGGAAAGGTCAGTAAAAGTGGGCTCTGCCCAAATAACCCATAATAGTTGATGGCTGAGTTAAAAACAGATGGCCTGAAAGAGCAGTAAGAAAGAAACCTTGTCACAAAAGATCGTATATCCCTTCATTGCTGTCATTGGGATTTTTTAATTCATGTCTTGCAAAACTGTGAATTATATTTATTTCTGTTATTTAAAAGCCACAACTCTTGGGGTCAGTGAATATACAAGAATTAAGAAACAAAATAGTAAGTAGCAAGGATTTTGGATGTGGAAGCTGGGAAGGAAAAATCCATAAGCACTGAAAACAAAAAAGATAACCAAAAGCACCGAGACTCCTGGAGTCGTGAAGCTCTTCTCTTCGTGTGAAATCTTCCTCGTGGTGTCTGGGAGTTTCAAGGCAGGGTGCCTGTTGTGTGTTGGTGGGGCTGAAGGTTTGTGTCCCTGAGTACATGTCTGCATTAGGTGTCCTTATCTGTCTGCAAGGAAAATAAGGAATCGAGGAGCACTTTGGACCGAGGTTTCGGAAGTGCCAGGCAACAGCAGGTGCTCCATCAGAGGCATGGCTAAGGGCCTGGGTTTTGTGTCCTCCCCCTGAAACTCAGGACAGCCCAAAACCGAAACATCCGACATCACAGACCGCTTCTGGAGAAAATCAGCCCTAATTCCTGAACTGCAAACTAGTTCTGTGCTGTAATTTGTTATGTTAGGCAGGGAAGGCACTAAAGCAGGAATCATTTGTGCAACGTGATTGTGTGGGTGGATACCTCAAGGATGATGTTATCAGGTACAACACAATGCCAGCTGGTGTCCCCCAAACATCGCCCAGCGCTGAGTCGTCTCCTGGAGCCCTTCAGGCTAGAAAGGCAGGAACCAGTCCAGCGCTGGTGACGGTTATAGCAGAAGTTCAGGTCTGGTTCTGCTCTCCCATCTTCCCTGGGCAGCATCTGAATGTCAGTCCCCTCGCCTCAGTTTTCTGCTCAAAGCTTCGAAGGAGGAGAGTTATGCTGGTGTCAGAATGGAAGAATAGTCACTGGATTTGCGGATCCTAAAGAGCTGTAGGTAACCCAAGAGACAGATCAGTCCCCAGGTAGCTCCTGCCCCTGGAAGGTTTGTTGGACTCCAATGCTTTGCGTTCAGCCTGTGAACCATCCTGACTGGTTTCAGTTTTGCAGGAGAGCTGGGGTGGGAAATTCAGTCAAAGAGCTTGGCAGGGCTCTTCTCTCTCCCCGAGTGTCAGCACGACACGTCGCCCTGGTCCCCATCCCAAGGATGCAGCATGAGCTTCCGCTCGGCGCTCAGGGAGTGCTGACGGATGCGTCCGTGCGGCTCTGGGGACGGGTGCCGTGGGGCTGGGCGGTCCCGTGTGTGGGCCGTGGGCTTCCAGGAGAAAGAGAGGCTCCTGCCCTGTCTTTGTGGGTGAAGCCGAGCTGAGGGGTGGCTGGGAAGCAGCTGGTTGCTGCACTGAGTTAACGTCCTGCGCTGCCCCGAGGCTGATCATGCTGCCGAGGTGCCCCTGATGAAATCCAGCGACAGAATCGGCGTTGTTATCCAGCTGCCAGAGAAAATATTTCAGTCCTGTAGGCAGTGCAGGTCAGGGTCCGTGAGATTAATGGTCTCTTTGATGGCCATGGATCGACACGGTGTTGTACTTGGCATCTAGGCAATGTTTTTCATTATTAGCCTGTAGGTTTGTTATGTTTCTCTCTGTATTATTTTTCCTGGTTCTGACTCTGTCCAGATTTGTGGCTGATGGTGTGAGAGATCTGCGACGGTACGCTTACAGAAAACTGTCTTCAGATGTACTTATTTATTAAACTTGCAAAGACAGGGTAAAATCACAATTTAGTGGAGAAGTTTGGAGTCAGTAACGAGGCCGCTTTGCGGGGTGCCACTCTTCCTTGGCAAGAGGGCCTGCGTTACAGGCTCGGATCTCCGTCCCAGAAAGGAGTCCTGGTAACTGCTGTTCTTCATTGACCCTCTCTCGAGGGCAGTGTTCTTCCTCCCCCATGTTACTGATAAGAGGCTGGTGGGGAACGTGGGGGTTCCTTCAATCGGGAGGCGAGTGTGCTGCACGAAGCCGGAGCTAACGAAAGCCCCCGGTGACCTGCCTGGGGTGTCCCTGCCGTCCTCCTGGCCAGGGTCTCTATTCTGTTTTTTTTTCTGCTGGTTGCCATGGAGTCTCTGCTCTTTTGACAATGTGACGTTTCTCTGTAGCCATCAGCATCTGGCACGGCTAATATTTAGGTTGGAGGCTTAATCAGTTGTAGGGGAGAGAACAAAGAGGAGCAACACAAAGCGTAAAGGCCAGCAAAACCACCCACTGAAACCCAACAAAAGGCAGAAGGAATACAAGCGTTTCTTTCCTGCTTGGCTGATCTCCCCACCTAGACCCTTTGGGCATATTCTCCTGTTTCAGCATCGCCCTGAGTGTTTATTCATCAGCAGGAGGCCACTGTTATGGCAGACTTGGTGGATAAATAAGGGAAACAGAGATTGGGTGGGATAGAGTGGGGAAAGGGGGCTGGTATCACCCTGTGTCAAATTCTAAACTGTTTGGAAACAAATAGACTGCTCCCTTCCCAAAATCGTGCGCTGCTTCGCGTGTGACCCCGAGGCTCCGCTGAGGTGAGTCTGTGCACACAAGAAGGGAGCCGCTGGTCCCACGTGTTTGTGTTTCGCGAGCCGATCCTCGCTTTGTCTGAGCCACCGCGCCGAGGCGACTGCCTGGAAAAGGAGAGGTTGTTTGGCCGAGCAGAGAGCAGCCGGTTTGCAGCGTGGAGTGATGGAAGTACAGGTCACGTGTGTTTGGCTCTGGATGTGGAACTGTTTCTGTGCTCTGCAGACATTGCTAACGCCGAGGCACCAGCAGGCTGTAGAAGCAAACTGACATGATGGTGTCCTGAACTGAAATGTGTCTGATGTCAAAAAGGTGCCTCTAAACATGTCATCGTATCTAGTTGTCTCCTCCAATCATCCGTTTTCTTCAGGTTTGGGTTAGGGCTGTCGACCTTCTGGAACAGGGTCAGAGCAGAACTGCCCTCTCTGCACAAGTGAAGTGGGACGGAGTCTCGTCACGTCTCATCCGCAGAGTTTTATCTGAGGCCAATTCATGTGCCTCCACTCAAATATGTTTGTTTCAGTGACTACCAGGGATCAGATGGACTCTGGAAAAGAAAGAAGATGGAGTAAGTGTGCAATGCCCATCACGTCGCCGTTGTCAGAGCGCTCAGCTGGGTGAATCAGTGCCGGCTCACTGGGACAGGAGCTGCAGAGGTGCTGTGCTCTCAGCCTGCTGATGATTTCAAGGGCTTTGTGGTTTCTAAGTGCTACAGGGTCCTGACTGAAGCCTCCAGTGAGTCTTGCTGGAGTAGCATAAAATGCTGCTGTCCTAAGCTTCCAGTCCCTCCTTTCTGCTGGAGTTTGCTGCTTTGTAACAGGAGCACCGTGCGCCCACATTGTAGCTCTCTCACGTTCTGGACATGATATGTGACTTTAGGAAAGCGCTTTTTTCTTGGGTAAGCCAGGGTGAGGGCAGGGCAGGTTTCCCGTTGTGCCATCGCTGCTGCAGGGACAGTTTCTCCTGGCAGAGGCGTGGGGCAGCCAGGGGTGAGGTGGAGATGCGGACTCCTAGGGCACTTTGCAAACTTCGTTGTAAACCAGACACAGCTCCAAGTGGTTGAGATCTCAAGGCTCCCCCTCCGACTTCCTTCCTGCCTCCGGAGCGCAGCCCAGGTGATAAAATGCTAAAACCCATCAGCCACTCACGCGTGCGGTGGTTGTGCCACGCCAGAGTGACAAGGCAGGGAGGCAGAACCGTCACACGCCAAGAACTGCTTCATCTGAAGGCTCAGATGAGGGAGAATAAAGCTCCGAAGTGTTTTTCCTTGTAGTATCTGTGCTTTTTTAAGCTCCTGAACGCTTTGTTGCTACATCTCACCGTGGTGTGTTTATCTCTGTTGATTACAAGTGATAGGAGCCCAGTCTCACCCTGAGAGCAAGCACTGTTGCTGCCTATTCTTCCTTGAGAAGATCGGATTGAGAACGAGTGAGGATTCCTGTCCGGACAGGACTGAACAGCCCATCGCCAAGTCGAGAGCGGTGAAATCTGAGTCACGCCGATTGCTCGTCTTGGAGACGGCGGCAGCGGCACTGAAGGAGAGGGAGGGAGGGAGGGAGGACTGCGTGAGAAACGCTAAAGACAACGAAACTCCCACAGCACCTGGCGAAGTTTCGTGCGTGGGGTGAAACCCGTGTTAGTGATCATCCCCACGGGTGAGGGAGAAGAGGAGCAAACTCTGCATCTCCGTTATACCGGCACGTGGTGGGAGCCAGAACCGTAACGGAGAAGCAGCCACTCTCTGTGCCGGCCTGAGCTCGGGTGCTGCCGCCACGTGAGTGCAGAAACCGGTGGGAATTGGGAGCCTCGGGCCGCCAGCAGAGCTGGTACCAGCTTCTCTCCCGTGCAGCAATGATGCGGAGGGACCCTGTGTGGAAGCAACATATTCTTGGAAAAAAAAGGCGGCGAGGGCAGCAGCGGCAGCCCTTGATGGCCTTGTCTGTGCTGCTCTGGGAGAGACTGTAACCGTTACAGGGCTGCCACGCTGCTCAGCCCGGGAATGCTCTGGAGTCTGACCTGGGAGCATCACCCAAGCTCTCCAGGCACGGCGTCTGTGCGTATTCACTGTGGGAGACGTGGCATGTGAGAGATTGGTGCATGAGTGAAACTATCTTAGCTGGGCTGCCGGGGAGGATGGATGAGCATCCCTCACCCCTCCGAGGTCCACCCCTGTGCCCCTCCAGCTCCCAGTCCAGGAGCATCCGCCGGGCACTTGGCTTTTCACCCCGGCAGCGCGGGCAGCTCACACCAACGGGCTGGCAGCGGCTCTCGTGGTTCGCAACAGTTGGGAGTTTCAGAGATGCCAGGTTCCTTTCAAGAGGAATTGTTGTTCTCTGAATGATTCACTTAAAAGTCTAGCCCAGGACTTGTTATAAACACATGGAGAATAGATGGCTGGAAACACAATATACCTTACAAAAATGCCATTAAAATGTGGCATTCGTTGCCTGAACTCCTGTAGATTTTCTTTGCGTAAAAAAACCCCATCAACTGAAAAATTCTCCTCTTGGCAGCTTTGGAGATTTAAAGAAATCTTAGAATTCTTTTAAATTTCTGCATATAAAAAGCAGTCTGCCCTTCCTGGACATTTCCATTTTGATAAGCAAGTGATTTTTGTTTACAAACTTGTGGGTTTTTTGCGACGAATAATATAAGTTGCTGTGGTGACACCACGTCCAGGCGGCTGAAGGATGGGACAGGAGTGCGGCCACCGCTTCATCCTCTCCTCCGAGCGGGATGAACCTGGAGCACCAAGCACCTGGGGAAGGTGCAGAGACACTTCTGTGCTGGCTGCTGGTAGGGTTTGCTGAGGGAAAAGGAAAGATGACCAATGTTTGGGTAATTAAGTGTCTGACAGTTTATTCACAGATGATGGAGAGACCTGGAGAAAGTGCCAGAAGAGGGGACAGGCAGGGTGTTATTTTGGTATGTTGCTTCTCAGCTCACGTAGTCCCACGAGCCTCACCTTTGTCAGGAATTTTTGAGTGGAAGGAAGGGTTTCGTGATGTGCCTATCTGCTTCCCTCTCAGTAAAATCATATAAAAACAACAGGAAAAAGAAATAAGTTAGATCAGAGCTGAATTTAAAACCCATGAACTACAGCAAAGAAAAATAATAGGGTTTGCTTTCCTCTGGGTAGGACGAGTTCTCTGAACACCGAGTGATCGTTTGTATTTCTGGTCAGCACTGGCCTGTAGTTCCAAATCCAAGGAAAAATTTTGCAAAGTTTTCCTGCTCACGTCGCATTCAAGTCTCCGACCAGCATCTCGCCGTGACGGCGCGTGGTCGGGCGGGCTGGCTGAGGAAGCAGCAGCTGGGGACGGCGTGGTGGCGTTCTGCGCTGGGTGCAAGCGGGGAAGCAGAGGTGCTTCTGCCTCTCCCCAGGGAGACTTTGGCCTAATTTTGTACATAGCTACAGGCAGAAGAATTGGGAATCCCCGCGACTGTGGGAATTAAGGGCCAGGAAGGCATCCCTTCTCCATTCCAGCAGTTCCTTTGGGAAGCCCTTCGTGTGTCCAGCGGGGTGACGTGGCAACTGCTTTGGAAAATCCGAATCCTTCATCCCCTGTTGCCTCTGTCTGGCTCAGTTTTAGATCTGTGCGTCTGATGAAGAATGACACCATGAACTTCCAGAAATTCCCCTACACCAATGAAGATGAAGCCTGGAAAACCTACCTAGAGAACCCCTTGACCGCAGCCACCAAAGCGATGATGAGGGTGAACGGAGATGATGACAGCGTGGCTGCCCTCAGCCTCCTCTATGACTACTACATGGTGCGTTCCCGGGGGGCTGGGGGCCTTGGGGGAGCAGCATGAAAGTAAAATGGGTGCTGACCCACCTTAGGAGGACACCTGTCTCTAAGCTGTCCTGGTTTGAGCCTGGCTCTGTGCTGGGCGCTCCCCAGCATCTTTATTTTACCAGCGCTGCTGTAGGATGGAGCTTCCAGAAACGTGGATGCGATTTAGCCCTAATTGACACCAATTGGAGTGATGTTCCTGTTCACGTGGGTGCTTTTCAAAGCCCTTCCCAGAACAAGATGATGTGGTTTGCCTCAGGTTAACTTGGGAATCCACGGCAGAAGCCCAGGTCTCCTGTGTCCTCACCCGGTGTTTGTATTTCACCCGGTGTTTTATCTGCGAGACCTCACTTGCTACACAGACAAGGCTAATTTTGCTTCTGTTTTCCATTAATAAAATCTAACAATAAACAAACTCTTTGTTCTGCCTTGTTCTAGGTCCCAAAGGAGAAGAGGATTCTTCCATCTGGTATGATGGGACGCAATGAACTAGGAAAGAGGTTAGCTTTATTTTTTGCTCTCTAGAGCTGTCTTAATTCTCCTGCAGCTGCTTGCATGCATGATGGGTCTCTTAGCTTGCATAAAATAGACATCAAAGCGCAGTGTTATTACCAACAACAGTGGAGGTTATTAACCCTGAGACGTATATTAAAATTCTTTAGGCCAGATCCCAGGCAGGTATAAATTGAGCTACACCCATTTACACAATGAGGATCAGTCTAGCTGTGTTCAGAGGCGTCGCGCTGATTTGTAGCAGCTGAAGAATTTGTCTTTATTTCCTACAGTTGGAAAGGGGACAGGGATTAAGCATTGGCAGCAAGAAGGGAATGACCGAGTCCTCTTCCATTCCCCTGGCTGATAAGGTTTCTGTCCCACTCACTTCCAGTCTCCCAGGATTCTCTTCCAGTGACTCCCATTTGTCCTTTGAGGTTTTCACATAATTAGCTGTTAAATTAATGGCTCATTTGCCACTATGAGTTCAGTTCCCCTTCCTGGATGCTGTGTACTTTGGCAACCTTTTCTGGTTGTCTGTTTTTAACCGCTGGACAGAATAAGCCTCTTGAGCGATACTTCATTCCTCCGTCATAAGTAAGCTGCATTCTGGACAACGTTTTTTTTTCATTAACTGTGGAAATTTCAGCCTATACCTGAAGGTGAAGCTCTTGAAGCAGAGTGGGTGGGAGCCACTCATTCAGCTTTATTTCCCGTGGGGGTAGCTCACGCTCCCAAGAGGTGTGCGGGTTGCTAACGTGGGGGATGCTTTGTTTTCTGAGCCTGGTAACGGGCGCAATGAGCCACCTCGGCCCAGCTCAGCTGGGGCTGCGGAGTCAGCAGGGTCACGGACCCACTGCTGCAGGAGGGACCAGTGCTTGGGATGCTGCATAAAGGGATGGTTTCCACCTGTGAGAGGGAAGCGGTTTTGCACGTGTCTTTATACCCTGATAGCTCCTATATTTAGTTTTTTTCTGCTCAGAAGTCTGGGCCCTACACCTCACTTCCAACACTGCAGCCCTGTCCATTTTTTACTGCTCTCGTGTTTTCTGGGCATTTTGCTTCCTAAACTCTTGGAATTTGTAAACTTGTACAAGAGTCAGCTTTCCTTAAAAAATCACTTTTCACTGTCGATGAGACCTAAAAAGACTAAGACGGAAAGACCCCGGAGCAGTTACCTTTCCTGTGGTCCCCACTGCTCTGGGTGTTTAATAGCCAAAATAAAGAAATAATGGATGTAGACCCTGGATCTGCAGCCCCAAATGGTCTCTAAACCATATTCTTTGATTCCATGTGATCTTCCCTTATCTGCTGCGCTCCTCTGGCTCTGAGAGGTGTGTGGGTGGGAGGAGATCAGCCTGTCGGGTCTCCCGTGTGAAGCAGGAGGTGCACAGGCTGACTCAAGGTCTCGGGGCAGCCGGGCTCTGCGGTTCGCTGCCCAGCAGCACATCGAGGCGCTTGCTTCTTGCTGTGACAGCTTGCTGGGGTTGTCCACGCTCTGCTGTGTTTTGAGACAGGACCCTTTTTCCAGCAGGCACTGCCACGGGATGGAGTATGACCCGGAGATCGCATCCTTTGATGGCTCAGCCCACCTCATGAAGCTTTTGTCCGAAAATGCTTCCATGGCCCAAGAATATTGTGAGCCACAGAAGAAGAACGGCTTGAGTCTCGAAGGCGTGCCTGCTCCTCACAAGCCAGCCATGCTTCCACCAGGCACTAGCAAGCTGGATGCCACCCCAGACAACTACATGGTCCCTCCAGGAGATGTGTACGACAACAGCTCGTTGAACTCCCTCTTCGAGACCATCCCTGTAGCCCCACCGCAGCAGAGGTGGCAGCCAGACAGCACTTTCAAAGAGGATCCCCAGGAGGTCAGAGCCCACAGTGGGTCGCTGCTGGTGGCGCGTGAGCCTCGCACCAGTTTGGGGTTTGCTCGTGCTGGAGTCAGTGGGAGCTTTGCTTTTGCCTTAGAAGCCTGATGCCGTTCCCATTGATTTGTTGGGTTTTTTACGTTGATTTTGGAGGTAGGGTAAGGCTCCGTGTTTTATCTGTGGCCTTTGTCGTAGTGTCTGGGAGAAGGTGCATGGACAGAGCAATGAAAGATTCTGCTTTTGACTGTTTTCTTTCCATTTGTCCACAGACGCTGCTCTTCAGCGATATCCTCAAACCCCAGCCAGAACCTCCTTGCCCCGAGAGTTACGCTACGGACGGCGTTAAGAGGTAACTGCCCATCCGGGGTCTCTGGGTTTCCAGTGCACTCGGCTGTGTCCCTTTCGAGTGCCGGTCTTGACAATGACCGTCGCAAACTTCTAGATCTCATGCTTTTGCAGAGACAAGTTGCGTCTCGCTGGTGTCTGTGGAGCAAGCTGCCATTCCATGAGTTTTTAGACACAAAACGGTGATGAATATTGGCGTTTGTGGTATGAAGCAGGGATGAGGGTTTGAAATGTTTTGCTGGAAAAGAGTCAAACCCAATCTTAAATTTAAATTACTGGACGCAAGTTGTGCCAGTTCATGTTTTTAGCTAGAGAGGTGTGTGGTTCGGGCTGTGCTCTGTTGGTCAAATTGGTGTAAATCCAGTGCCAACTGCTTTCACTGCTGTGGTCACATCTGAGCTGCACGAGGGGACATGTGGCACCATTGCTGGGTGTTAGAGCCCCTGCCCAGGGAGCACTGCTCGGTTCCTGTGCCACCGATAGAGCCACGGGGCTGCACTGTCTTGCCACACACCGCTTGGAATGGGGTAAATGACAGAGATTGAGTACGGCAGGTGAGGAGAGTGATGAGCAGCCTCCTCCTAATCTCAGGTTTAGGTTCTCGTTCTGGGTTTAGCAGCATTAGTCAGCCTTGATTTTAGAAGGTGCCACTGCCTCTCATTCCTGAAACATGAGAGAGATTTCTTCCTCCTTTCCACCCCTCTCTCGGGCAGAGCTTTCCTGCTCTAGATACCGCATCAAACCTCCGAGGAGGTAACATTATTCCACCTCCCACTTTTTATTTGCCTCCCAAGTCACCTGACCCCGTGACTCAGCCGTCAGACGTGGGGATTTTCACACAGGCAGCAGCTCGCGTTGGTGAGCGAGAGGCTTTCTGTTTGCTGTTTGTTTGTGGACTGGAGTTCTCTGCCTCCCCTGGCTCTAGATAAGAGGAGCTGCCGAGCCTATCTTCAGAGATGGCATCACAGAGGAGGTGGAGCAGGAAAGAGAGATGGGTTGGTGACTAAACAGGAATATGATGATCTTCAACTCCAGGGCACCTGAAGGGCCTGTGTGAAGGCTTGTGTACAGGTGGCAGCTTACACAGATTCCTCAAAGAAGAAAACAGCTTGAGCTGTAGCCTCACGGCTCGAATGCTTATAGCCCAAAAGCAGGGCTTCTTGAAAGTCAGGCTCTTTTAAATTTGCTTGTCAACAGTGACACCGTCCTCCGTGTGACACTGTAAGTCTTTTCTGTAAAGATGAAAGTTGCTGCGAGTCCAAGAAGCTGGGCTTCTGAGCTCATTCGTAAGCACCTGGATAAACGAGCAAATGTCGGTGTCCTGCAGGTCCTGTGCAGGACCCATTAGGACACAGTCCCCCTGGGTCAGCCATTTTTGGGTCTGAATTTGGAGACAGGAATCTGAGCTTAGCACGTTGTAAAAGTCTCATTGCAGGTTCCTATTTTTGTTTGGTTTGGTTTAGGCTTTTGATTGTGCAATGGTTCTGTAGCCGTCTGCAGAAAAACACTGGTTGCAGTAATGTGCAGGGCTTTTTTAAGCCAAAACCGAAGGGTAAAATTAGGATGTTGGAGAAGGGCTGCTCCCCGGGGTGTTGGGGAGGATCGGTACGTGCCGTGCTGGGAGGTGCTCCAAGGTGTAGGGGCGTGTGAGATGGGGAATAGGGCAGAGGCTCCTGTGGTGCACGGTGCCTCTAACCTGCAGGGGTGGAGGCTGGTATGGCTCTTGTTTTGCTTTCGGAGTGAAACAGCAGCGTGTGCTTATTCATCATTCTCTCTTTGTTCCATAAAAGTGACTTTGAATACACTCTGGGGTCACCCAAAGCCATTCACATCAAATCTGGGGACTCTCCCATGGCCTACCTCAACAAAGGACAGTTCTACCCCATCACGCTGCGGACAGCTGGAGACAGCAAATGTTTACACTTGTCCTCAAATAAAGTGAAGGTAAGAGACAAGCTGACAATTTTGCTGACACACGCTGTAATCAGACATCCAGTGCTTGTGCTGGCCTGGGAACAGAGCTGAACATGAAGAGTAATGGCTTTGTGGCTCATGTTGGCTTAAAGCGATGAATGGGATGGATTCACTCACAGCAACCTAATCCTCTGATGCACAGCAATGGCCTTCGTGCTACCTGGCAGTTGAAACCTGTCACAGTAAGGTCAGGGATGCACAAAGACCTCCCTGGCCGATGCCTGGCTGGGGGTGCTGGTGGGAGGACTCCTGAGCTAGAGAGGGGTTCCCCATCTTGCTCCCGGGGTGGGCAGCCAGGCCTCAGCACCACCCCTGAGACCAACCCAAGTGTGAATTCCCTGCAAAGAAACCTGGTCCTCTGATCTTGAGCAGCATTTAGGGGCTAGACTGGGGATATCTCAAGACTTACAGGATTCCTGAAACTAAGAATGTGTGGAAAAAAGACCATTTAAGCTGCGCCATCAGGCACGGGATCCTTGTAAGCCTGGAATCAGTGGAAGCTCATGGGCAGTGCAACAGGGGGCATACAGGGCACCTTGGTTTTGCTCCTGGCTTTGTTGCTGCCTGCCTTCATGACCATCTTTAAATCCCTCCTTGCCTGCCTCAGTTTCCCCAGCTACCAAACCCTAAGCTGCCCTGGGCTAGCGCGTGGATGCGCTGGCTGGGAAGGGCAATGAGGGCACCAAGCTTGGCATGCCGCTGCCTGCGCTGACACGGGATATCCTCGCTGTGTTACAGAGTGTTGTGATGATTGTTTTTGACAACGAAAAGATCCCGACGGAGCAGCTCAAGTTCTGGAAGCACTGGCATTCCCGCCAGCCCACGGCCAAGCAGAGAGTCATTGATGTTGGTATGAGCGGGGCTCTCTGATCGTGATGGCTGGGGCGGGGGCAATAACTTCTAGCGCTGTTTCACTGCATTTTCAATGCACAAGAGCGCAGTCGAAGCTCCGGAATCTGGCTCGGGGGGAAAGCGAGGAGGAGCAAACTGAGCTGCTGGTTTCCGATCCTTTCTGGCTGAGGGGCTCATGCAGGTTTAAGGTGGTGTTTGCCAAGTGTAGGGACGTGTGCTGAGAGACCAATACACATCAAAGAAGAGCCTCAGTCACAGAGTCAGAATCTGCTAAACCGTTTTGGCTTGCAGATGTGACCCGTGGCCTCTTGGGGTCCAGGAATCTGAGCTAGAACAGGCTTTGGTGCTGCTTGTCCTTCTCTACCGCCGCCACACCGGCTTTGCAGTGCGTCACACTTGGTTTGGCCGGACAAAGGTTGTGCCTGTCCAGCCAAGCACCTTGTGGCTCGGAGCGAGACACGATCGTTTGAACTGAGAAGCAACCCACATCAACTCTGCACATCGTAGTGCTCAAGCAGCATCCCCAGCCGATGCCTTTGAGTCACTTCTGGCCTGTCCCTTACGGGTGCACACGGAAGTTTATCCAGTGGTGGCCAGGGTGGCCTCTGTTACATGACAAGGTTACTTTTAGCCTTGGAGTCGGTGATGTAGAGCCTGGGCAATGTAACCAGTTTTGCAGCCAGAGTATAACCTGCTTCTCCACTGCGTTTTAGCTGACTGTAAAGAAAACTTCAACACCGTGCAGAACATCGAGGAACTGGCCTACAACGCCCTGTCCTTCGTGTGGAACATCCATGAAGAAGCAAAGGTACAAACCGCTCGTGGAAGGGATACGGGAAGCCTTGGTCTGCGGCAAAACCGCAGCCTCCTTACTGCCCGGCCGGGCCCGCTGCCCCCGCTCCTCGGCTGAAAGACAGGAGAGAGTTTCAAATCCAAACAATCCCGTTCTAGTGGCCCCAGGTTGTGTTTGTCTGCAGGACAGTGGGGAAGGACACGGTGCTTCTCTGTGTGTTTAAGCGTTGCCATTAGCTAATAAACACTGGGTACACCTGAGACTGGCTCAGAGATGTTTTTCTAGTGCTGATGGATAACTCTGAAGGAAGCCTTTTGCAGCAGGCAGCCCCGAGCAGGGCTCTGCTCATGTTTGGGTGAAGCCTGTTTAAATAAACCACAGCTTAGGGAACAAAGACCCTCCTTTCAAGGCAGCATTTTGCTGCAGAAATGACTGGCCACCCTTCTGTGGCTGGCGTGATGGGGAAGGGAGCCAGGCAGGTCACCAGATCCCTTTTTGACCTTAAAATCTGTAAAGCTTGTATCAACGTCTTTCCAGCTCTGCTGTCTCTTCTGCATCTCTTCAGAGTCTCTCATCGAACACTTTGTATTTAGTGTGGATTGGAAGGAGCATATAAAGAAAGCTTAAGTAACCAAGAAAAAAAAAAGCATCAATACCCCATCTCTCTGAAGCTGGTGGCTTGGGAAAACTCTGGTTTGCTTTGAGATCTCTGTAAGCCCTTCTTTTAGCCCAAAGGCGACCTTGGGTCTTTTACAACCGAGAGGTTAACAGATGTCTTCAAGGCAAAGTTGTCAGAAATGGAAATATGTCAGGTATGTGGCAAGCCCTCGGGGGCACCTCAGCAAAACTGGATTTAACTCTTAGCAGAAACTGTCCATGCACTGGCCTGGGGCAGGTAAAGGTGAGACTTCAGAGAGCTGCGAGGGCTGGGAGCCGCGACAGGAGGGCTCAGGTATTTGGGTCGTCTGTAGCACCTGTTACTTCTCTTCTTGCAATTAAACCACAGTTAAGTGCTTTTTCTTTTCTATATATAGGTGCTGACTAGATCTGACAGTAGGTTTGGGGGCTGAAATCCTCAGGCAGAGCCCTGCTGAGGGAGCTGTGGGAGCTTCTCCAGCTGCAAATCTGTCCCCAGAGCCCAGGGGAGATCTCAAGGGCACACGGATGAGTTGGTAGTTTGAAGATACAATGTGAATTGTATCAGTGCCCAGCTTTTCCTCGAAAGCTTCCACTGGAGGTAACTCCATCCTAGTGTAAAGGAGACCAGTGTGTGATGAATATTTATGTGACTAGCAGCAATGATTTGGAATTCCTGAAGCTCTAGTCTAGCCCTCCTCCCTTCCTCCAGGGCACTGCTGTCTGAGGGTCCCTTGTTCAAATAAAACATCAAAAATGCCAAGAGCATCCCCAGGCAGACTTTTTGCTCCTCCCCACTGCTCTGTCGCTGTTTGAGAATAATGTTTTCAGCACCAACAAGCCGTATCGGTCTCTGTTCCTGTTTGCAGGTGTTCATTGGGGTGAATTGCCTGAGCACCGACTTCTCCTCCCAGAAAGGAGTGAAAGGCGTCCCGCTCAACCTCCAGATAGACACCTACGACTACGGCAATGGAACGAGCCAGCTGGTGCACCGCGCCGTCTGCCAGATCAAGATATTCTGCGATAAGGTAGAACATGGCTTTTCCACCGAGCTGTCCACGAGGAATTTTGAACTGGCGGCCAGTGACTTCGGGAGGAAAAAAAACCAAAAAGGTTCTGAGAGTCTAGAACAGCCTAGAGGTCAGGGCTGAGGAACAGAGATGGTTCAGCCGAGGGAGATGCTGTGATTGCACTGCTGAGGCTTTCGTAGAACAGTTGTTAGAAATTTTTCCCCATGTCAGACCTACAAGGGATTGCGCCTCGAGAAACTCTATTTTGGACAATTTTTTAAAGAGCAGAAGAGATGAGAATCTCCTTAGAGGTTCCTCCCCAGCCTTAAATATCTTCCTGTGGAAAAATATCTCACAGTTATTTTTGTCTGCACTTTTAAATGCAAATTTTCTTTTCATTTTTTTAATGTTTAAGTATCAGAAAATTCTGGATGGCCTGCAGAAATTCCCCCAGATGAGCATATTTAAATAAAGGCTGCCTTTACCTTAGTGTGCTTACCTTCCAGAGATGGCCAGTAAACCCCCTCTTGCCAATGCAAGAACCGTCAATATCTTAATTTTTGCCTTATTTTCCCCACAGGGAGCAGAGAGGAAAATGCGGGATGATGAAAGGAAGCAGTTCCGAAGGAAAGGAAAATGCCTGGACTCCAATAACAATGGTCAGTGTTTGTTACCCAACGGGAACCGTGTTGAAATCCGTGTAGGCTCCCCCCTTCACTTCCACGAGATCTGGCCCTGGATGTTTCCAAGCCCGATGCAATCGGCGCCGTTCAGAAGCAGCCGGTCAGTCAGGTCCTTGCCTGGGCTCCTACCAAGGCTCTCAAAGCCCTTCGTTAGCAGCGACCACCCTTTCTGAATTGTCTGGGGGTCTTGGCAGAAGCCTTCCCTATCGGAGACAGCACCGAGCAAGCCCTGAAGACCTGGTTCTGCGTCTTATTTCTGACATTTCTGTTGGGAGACCTTGGGCAGGTCCTTTCCCCTCTCTGCTTGTAGTTGCCTCTTAAACTGCCGTCTGCACCGAGATGAACCAGACTTTCCATCCGTAGGTCTGAAAGGCTGTTTGCTCTCTGGCTTCAGAGGGAATGAAATCACATTCTTGAGGCCCGAGACTGACCTCGAAACCCAGCCAGTCCTGTTTATCCCCAACGTCCATTTTTCAAACCTGCAGAGGTGCGGCACGGTAAGTCCCTACAGAAAACAACCAACCTGTTGCCCTCCTCTGTCACCCCCATCGTTTCCAAACGGATCGGTCCCCCAGACATGACTTGTGTTATGTAAAAAAACCAAACCAAACCAAACCACAGTTCTTCTGTGGAAATGTGGTGAACTGAAAGACGTTGCTCTCAGATAGTCATGCAGCAGTGATGGGCAAGATAAACTTTCCAGGTTCCTTCCAGCCAGATATTCCTGTGGTTTACTTGGATCATTGCAGCTTCCACAGAGAGCTGGAGTGGAAGGAGAAATATCAACAGAAAGTAAACTGTCAAAATATGCGACTGTATCAGTCCCTGCTCATGTGGGACACCTCTCACTTGCCTTCTGCTCCTCTCTGTCCCCTTGAGCCCAAGGAAGGCTGGACCCAGTGTCCTTCAGAGCTCACCAAGAAGCAACTGTCTCCATTTTTCAAGAAGGGGAAAAAAGCCGTCTGTGACTGCCGCAGCATCCTAGTGCAGTGGCTGCAGTGCTGGTGTGTCGGCATCAAAACCAGGGACCAGAAGAATCTGGTTTACAACCAAGGAACTTACTGAGAAACTTGGTCCTTGATGCCAAGCAGGTTATGAGGTTTGCCCTGCCTTTGGGTCTGGCTAGGTACGTGAGCAGGTCTCTTGTAGGCAGAGCAGGAGAGTCTAGATGGGTTCTTTATATCAGGTTTCCTTTAATCTACGAAACACATACAGATGTCTGGGTTTAATTGTGCAGAAAAAATAATGGACTAGGAGGAGGGAAATCAATGTTTAAAATGTGCCAACGTTGCCTCCCCGCCAGCTTCGTTGGCAAACAGTGACACTGTGCGAACTAAAAGATGGATGTTTCCTTTCCATTTCAAGGTGCTCCCTCCTGCTGTTCCCAGCTCTGCAAACAGGTAAGGATGCAGCCGTTTGTGTTTTCCATCCTTCAGCTGCTCTCTTTCTGTGGGTATGTCCTGGCTGTTTGCTGTCAAGAGGCAGCGTGGATCTACAGGTGCAAAACAGCACAGCCCAGTGTCTCCTTGGCACCCTGAGCATCAAAACGTGCGTTTAGCTTTGGTCTGGGATGGACTCAGGGGATGCAGGAAGGCAGATACATTTCTTACCCTGTCAGTGAGCTGCTCCAGCGTGAGCCTGCTCCATAGCTGCCCTCCTGTTCTTGCTGAGACAATGTTTGAAAGAGGGAAAAAAAAATGACAGAACTATGACTGAAGGGTTCAAGTAACCAGAGGCAGATGCTGCTGTAAAACAAGCTGGAACAAAGTAGAAATGACACCTGTGATGTGTTCAGAGTGGGAAGAACTAATATTTACCCGGGGCTTGACCCGCTCTCCAGCGATATCAATAGCGAAACAGTGACACAGAGGTACAAAAGACTTCTGTTTATGATGTGATGCCAAAACCGCTGCCTGCGCTCCCTGCTGTCCCTGCGTGCGACAGGCAGGAGGCTGCGACTCACGGACACTCCACGGCCGTAATTACAGCCCCAGCGTTCAATTGCTGGGTGTTTGTTAGAGCGATCGGATGTTCAACCAAAAGTTCAACCGCTGGAATTATTTTGTTTGCTGGTATTGCTCTGTCATCCTGAGACCATTGCGTTGCTTTTGCTCAGGCTGCCCTTAAAACGGAGCGGTGCCTCGTTCACAGACGACTTTGAGCCGATACCTCCAAAGCAAACCAAGGAAGAAGATCCTCAGAGAGGTAACCCATGGGGTGGGAACTCTGCTTGAACGTCGTGTCTCGTTCGAGTAACCCTGGGTCTTGAGTGGCGCGAGGCCACGTCGCTCTGCGCGCGAGCCGTGGCGAGCCCGGCCCCAGCGCCCTGCTGCTTCTCTTTCAGTCTTGCTGTACGTGCGGAGGGAGTCGGAGGAGGTGTTCGACGCTCTCATGTTGAAAACACCAGATCTCCAGGGCCTCAGAACAGCTGTAAGTGTTATCGAAAACCCGCGGCCTGTGAACAAAGTGCAGGTGAAGGGACACCCAGCTGCGGTGTAGGAAGCTGGGCGAAGACTGCTTGTGTCTCGTGTCTGCTTTCCCTTGGGAATGGAAAGGGAAATTGTGAGGAGCCGGTGAATTCTGCCCGCAGCTTCTGGCATGGCTGCGTGTCAGCGCTGCAGCGGGGAAGAACACGCCTCATGGCAAGGTGTTCTGTTCAGATTGTAACCTAAGTCTCTTCTCGCGGCCACACATTCATATTTTCCGCTGTAAAACACCCTTTCTGTTCTCAAGGCTGGGGATGTGCAACCTGAAGCCGATCCTGGCCTCGTGCTGGAATTCCCTGCGTTGTGTTTGAGGAGCGCACAGACATATTTCTGAGATGATTATCAGCAGCATCTCCGATAACCCCCCTCTCTTTGGAGATTGCTGGGAAGGAAGCAAACAATAAACCTCCCAGATTTGGGGTGGCTTTATGGCTGCGCTTCAAGCTCTGTTGGTTTTACAAACTTTTTAAAATAGAGAGTTTCAAAAATGTCAGCACAGAGGATTCTTTGCCCTCTCCCTCCCTCCCCCCTCCCCCACCACAAAGAGTCAAAAGCCTTTACAGAAAATGCTTGTGAAAAAGCCACAAAGCATCCTAACAGGGTAGCTGTACCTGCCTGCGAGAGGTCTGCAGGAAAACTTTGCAGATCAGCTAAAAACTAAGGAAAAGCTGCAGCCGGATGCACCCACAGCAGACACAGCCCGACGCTTTCTGTGGGTCTTCTCAACTCTGGGTGCAGCAGCAAAGGAAGAGCTCAGCACCCTCTGTGCCTGGCAGGCTGAGCATCGAGCCCCAGACGGGCCAGGGGATGAGAGAAAGAAACCGAAGGGTATTCCCCGAGGCTCGTGGCCTGGCAGTAGCCATCAGGAAGAGAACCAAGGCGAAGCTGCAGCCTCCCCGCTGCAGGACACGGGTGCGTTCGAGTCGTCCCACTCGGATCACTGCTTTGGCCCTTCTGTCTGGAGTAAAAAGGAAGGAGGGGGAATCCTTTGCTGCTGAACGCCCCCGGCTCGATGTTATCTTTGATTTTTATCATAGGAATTTTATTTTACAAGTACAAAGAATTGCCATGTTTTCTCTCACAGATTTCAGAAAAATACGGGCTTCCTGAAGAAAGCATTTATAAAGTCTACAAAAAATGCAAAAGAGGGTAAGCTAATCTCTCATCTGCTTTTATGCCGTGCCTCTAAAACCCCTTTCTCTTTGGTACCCTGCCATAGGCTGAAACAGCGTTTTAACAAGATAATAAAAGTAAAGCCATGTGAGTCTCTGCTATTTGGAGCATATAAAACTCGGATCTTTCTAGGCTTTAAAGATTTGGGATAGTGCTTATTTGCATTATATCTGTTTGGAGTGTAAAGTCTCCCAAGGAGAGGAAGTTGGACGAAGGAGGAATTGTTTGGGCAGTTTAATGGGTGATCTTTGTGTCTCAGAAGGAAAGCCTGAGGTTATGGAGAACTGATCTCACCACTGTCAGGAAGGTAGAAATGTTTGCCTCTCCAAACATCGTGTCCCAATGTCCCTGGCTCAGGAGAAGACTGAAAGAGAGTGGGCAGTGCCAGTGGAGAAGAGGGCAGATGTGAAAAGGGGGAGGTCTGTTCTAGCTTTGCCATCTCATCCCCAGACCAGGGGAGGGCAGAGGTCTCGATGTGGAGCCAAGTGCTACTTTCTTCTGGCCGCAGGACTCCCTCTGGCTTGTCCCCATCTCTGGCAGCGAGTTCTCCCTTCAGCTGACGGAAAGAGAACGACTCACAAACTCCCAGGCTGATTTTCGTAGAGCTCGATCCGGAGCCCTTCTTGCAGAGCGAGCGAGATGCGATCAGGCTTTGCAAGCAGCAGCGGCCGCCTGGGAGGTGAACTCATTGTTGGTGCTGGCCCAGGTCCAGAGTTTGAGCCTGGGGAGAGAAAGGCAGAAACGCGAGGCCGGTGACGGGCCCTGCGCTGCGCAGCCCTGCTCTTCTCACCAGCACGGTCCCTCAGGGGTCCCAAAGCAAGGCAGCACAGTCCTTGGGAGCTGAGGGCTGGCCCAGAGCTCTGCTTCTGCATTTGCTTTCTGGTGACGGCGAGATGAGAGGGTCCTAAAGCTCCTTGGGTGGGACCTTCCCACTCATCGGGTGTCACCATGACTTGATCCCCGTGGGACTTGAGGGGGAGCAGAGCTAAGGCGAGCCTTGGAGGCAGCAGCAAGGTGTGAGGGGGAGAGGCAGTGGCTCCTCGGTGCTGCGGCATCACTGACCTGGGAACTCTCACAGTGCCCTCACCTCTAACTCCACAGCTGAACTTTTCCCCAGCTAGGAGGGGTTTTAGATCCAGTCCCAGTTCTATGTGAGGTAGGCCACACTGAGGTGTCCAATTTGTCAGGAGGCTCTTCCACCTCGTCCTGAGCACGGGGCCCCGGTGCTGTCAGGCGCTGCTCACCCACCAGCCCCTGAGGTGGAAATTTTCTCCCCAGAGAAAAAGAGCAACAGCGGAACCTCGAGAGGGGGGTGTCCCATGCACCGTCAGTCAGAGAGGGCCTCAAGTCTGATCTCAGAGAACTGGGAAGGACAGAGGTGATCAGTTTATTATTACGGCTTTCGCAATCAGCCCAAAACCCGACGTATCAGCTGTGGTGGTGGCTCGTGATGTGGCCATCGCAGGTCATGGGGCTGTCATCCCCCAACAGCTCCTCTCAGGTGACTCCACCGTGGGCTGGAGTTTTCTGACCCGGCTGACAGTGAGCGTCTGCGCGGCACGAGAGATCCAAGCACTGACAGGTCCTGCAGGTGGACCAGGAAATGTTGCTGCTTCAGGGGAGAGGCCGCCTAAACTTTGTTTTGCTTTGGTTTTGTTCAGTATTTGATCTGATAAGTAGTGGATGTTGTTTAATAATGATTGGGAGGGGAAACAGGCAGATGTTCTTTCTCTCTCTTCCCCAGAATGGAGGAGCAAAAAGGCAACAGCTCAAAACTGGATTAAAGCAAAAATGAATTTGATAGGTAGTTTAAGGAAAGGTGGACACAGCTGATGCCGCAGGTTATTGCTGAAGCATGGGGGATGTACGAGATTTTCTCCGGCAGGGTCAGACACTGTTTCCTGCTCCCCCAGATTTAATGTTCCTTTGAA
Organism: Apaloderma vittatum; assembly: GCF_000703405.1. Taxonomy (NCBI): domain Eukaryota; kingdom Metazoa; phylum Chordata; class Aves; order Trogoniformes; family Trogonidae; genus Apaloderma; species Apaloderma vittatum. The sequence continues at coordinate 518 of NW_009723684.1, read as the reverse complement.
TAACTTTATCCTGTTGCTCCACCCTGTACAGTCCTCTCTTGGTCATAACAGCCTGAGGGTCAGATCTTCACCTGGTGTAACTAGTGAAGCTCGGTGGGGCTGCCGGGGCTTACGGCAGGTGAGGGCCTTGATGGGGCAGGGGCCTGCGATGAGCTCCCGCAGATGAACTTAGGCTCAGGGTGACTCAAGAGCAATAGTAGGTGATTCCATATCTTGGTGAGTTTGGTCTAGAAAAACAATACAGGGCTCACATTCCTAATTAACACTCCCGTAGTCTTTTGTGGTTCAGAAATCAGATGGAAGCACGGCAGCAGGAGGCCCAGGTGACTTCTCTGGGTTCCTGCACCGAGATCACCGGAGATAACCGGAGCAGCTCTCTTGCGAGGCTTTTTGTGACAGCTCCCCCTTGGGTGCTCTCTGGGGGCACTAGTTGGAGCCCAGACCCCCGGGACCCAAGGCTGGGGCACCCCGGCTCTCGCTCCCAGGCAGCCCCAGCACCGCTCCCAGACAGCAAAGGT
>NW_009723683.1:0-301 GCF_000703405.1 Apaloderma vittatum | reverse complement strand
CCCCCTCCAGCCTGCCCAGCCACCCATGGCCACTCCTTGAGCCTGAGGGTGAGGACGGTGCTGGTCAGGGTTGAGGTTCACCACTCTTAACTCCGTTGGGGATGGGATTGGAGGCCCTTCACCCTTCTCGGACCACCCAGCTGATCCCGCTCTGTGGCCTTGCTCCCCAGGTTACGGCCATGCGGCCCCCAGCACGGATGGAGGGAAGGTCTTCTGCATGGTCTACGCCCTGCTGGGGATCCCCCTCACCCTCGTCATGTTCCAGAGCTTGGGTGAGAGGATCAACACCTTCGTCAGGTAC
>NW_009723682.1:2913-3284 GCF_000703405.1 Apaloderma vittatum | reverse complement strand
CCCCCCGGCCGCGGCATCCGGCATCGCCGGGGTCCCGCCGAGCCCCAGTCGGGCTCGTCCCCGCCCCGTCCGGATTGTGACCCGCTCTGTTTGTGTCTCTCCCCCCGCACCGCCGCCGTCCCGCTGGCAGGAGTCGTCCGATAGCACCAACACCACCATCGAGGACGAGGACACCAAAGGTGATGGGGAGGGGTTGGCACTGCGAGGGTGGTGGAATGCACTGGGATGTGCTGGGATGGAGCTGGAATGCACCAGGATGTGCTGGGATGGAGCTGGAATGCACCAGGATGGAACTGGGATGCACTGGGATGGAGCTGAGCTGCACTAGGATGGCTCTGGGATGCACTGGGATGCACGGGGAAGGGGCCTGA
>NW_009723682.1:0-2783 GCF_000703405.1 Apaloderma vittatum | reverse complement strand
GGAGAGTGCTCGAATGCCCTGGGATGGAGCTGGAATGCACTAGGATGGCTCTGGGATGAACTGAGATGGAACTGGGATGCACTGGGAGAGTGCTCGAATGCCCTGGGATGGAGCTGGAATGCACTAGGATGGAACTGGGATGCACTGGGGTGGAGCTGAGATGCACTGGGAGAGTGTCGAAATGCACTAGGATGGCACTGGGATGCACTGGGAAGGGGCTGAGATGCACTGGGATGGCTCTGGGATGCACTGAGAGGATGCTGGAATGCACTGGGATAGAGCTGAGATGCACTAGGATGCACTGGGAAGGAGTTCGGATGCACTGGGCTGGCACCAGGACACATTGGGATGCACTGGGGTGGCACTGGAATGGCTCTGGTATGCACTGGGATGACACTAGGATGGCACTGGGATGAACTGGAATGCACTGGAATGCAGATGGGATGTACTCGGATCATGCTGGGATGGCACCAGGAGGCATTGGGGTGCACTGGGAGGGCATCAGGATGCACTGGGAGGGCACTGGAGTGCACTGGGATGCTGCTGGGATTCACTAGGATAGCACTGGGATGCATTGGGATGGTGCTGGGATGCATTGGTGTACATCTGGATGCACTGTGATGGCACTGGGATGCACTGGGGTGGAGCTGGGAAGCACTGGGATAGCACTGGGATAGCACTGGGATGCACTGAGAGGATGCTGGAATGCACTGGGATAGAGCTGAGATGCACTGGGAAGGAGTTGGGCTGCACTGGGCTGGCACTGGGCTGGTACCAGGACACATTGGGATGCACTGGGATGATACTGGGGTGCACTGGGATCGCACCAGGATGCATTGGGAGTGCACTGAGATGCACCAGGAGGGCACTGGAATGCACTGGGATGGCACTGGGAGGCACTGGAATGGCTCTGGAATGGTCCCAAGATAAACTGGGAGCACTGGGATGGGTGGGGACTTGCTGCAGTGGCATGAAGGTGCATTGGGATGGCACTGGGATGCACTGGAGGGAACTGGGATAGATTGGGATGCACTGCAATGGCATGGGGACACACTGGGATGGACTGAGGTGACACTGGAATTTGTTGAGATGGCACTGGCATGGACTGAGGTGTACTGATACGGTACTGGGATGGACTGGGACAGCACTGGGGTGCACTGGAATTATGCTAGAACACGGTAGGAGGGTACTGAGATTAACTGAGATGCGCTGGGTAGAACTGGGCTGTACTGGGCTGTACTGGGATGCACTGGAATGGTACTAGAACATAGTAGGGTGGCACTGAGATGCAGTGGGATGTCACTGGGACAAACTGGAGCGTAATGATACGCTCACGAGGGGTAATGGGACACACTGGGCTGTACTGGAATGCACTGAGGTGGCACTGGAATACACTGGGAGATACTGGGGTGCACCAGAAAGGCACTGGGATGCATTGGGATGGCACTGGAACATGTTAGGTTGACACAAGAGAAGCACTGGAGGGGCACTGGGATGCACTGGGGTACAGTGGGATGATACCAAGAGGAACTGGGATACGCCAGAACGGCAGTGGGATGCACTGGGTGAAACTGGAGTGTACTGGAATGTGCTAGGATGGTACTGGGGTGCACTGGAAAGCAGCAGAATTAGACAGCAGTGCACAGGAATGGAACTGGGATGCATTGGGAGGCACTGGAATAGCACTGGGACACAGCAGTTGGCACTGAGATGCAGTGGGATGTCACTGGGATGCACTGGGGCAAACTGGAGTGTAATGGTACGCTCTGGAGTGGTAGTGGGACACGATGGGATGGGACTGGGCTGTACTGGAATGCACGGGAGTGGCACTGGGACACAGTAGGATGGCACTGGGATGCACTGGGGTGGCACTGGGGTGCACTGGGATGAAATGAGCCACTGGGATATAGGGGAGTGGGCTGCACTGGAACACACTGGGATTTCCCTGAGGTGTACTGGGACATGCTGGAATTCACCAGACACTGGGATGGAACTGAGGTGAACTGGAACGTGCTGGAAGGGCACTGGGACACAGTAGGTTGGCACTGGACTGCACTGAAATGCACTGGGGTGGTCCTGAGCTGTACTGGTGTAAACTGGGGTGTAGAGGGATGCCCTGGAGTGGTACTGGGATGTAACTGGTATGTAATAGGGGTTGAACTGGGGCATACTGGTGCATATTGGAATGTACTGTAATGGAACTGGGATGTATTGAACATACTGGAGTGGCACTGGGGTGCAGTAGGCTCATACTGGGGTGCGTAGTGATGCACTTGCATGGAACTGGAATCTGTTGTAATGCACTGGGATGTACTGGGATGGCACTGAGCCACAGTGGGATGACATGGGGAGACACTGGTATGGAACTGGATGCAGTAGTCTGCGCTGAAACTGCACTGGGATATACTGGGATGTGCTGGGATAACATTGGGGTGCAACGGGCAGCACTGGGATTTGCTGGGATGGCACTGGGTGACGCTGGGAGGGCACCGGGCAGCACTGGGACATGCTGGGGAGGCACTAGGATCAGACTGGGACGTGCCATGGTGGCACTGGGCAACACTGGGAGGTACTGGGAGGATGCTGTGATGGCACTGAGCGGCACTGGGAGGTACTGGGAGGGCACAGGGCCCTGGGGGTGCTGATACTGGTGTGGTGGAGCTGCAGGCACGAGGTGCAGGGAGGGTCATGAGATTGTCCCCACAGTCCCTGTCCCCACGGGGTCAGGAACGGGGACAGATCGGGGTCAGGAATGGGGACAGGGTCGGGGTCAGGAACGGGGA
>NW_009723681.1:0-1915 GCF_000703405.1 Apaloderma vittatum | reverse complement strand
TCGGTTTTTCCTCATTGTCTTCCCTCCCATTCCCTTAGTACCCCTCTTTGCACGGAAACGGCAACATCCAGAGTAGGAGCGTTCCCCCCGGCAGGCAGCACGGCTCTGCTCTCCTCCGCAAGTGAGGCGAAGCATCCGAGGTAGCTTGAGAAAGGTGAAAGAGGGAGCGGGAGCCTCGCTCTCCCTTAGCGGAGACGCCTTCTGCCTCCGCTACAACGGCAACTTGTTTCCTTCCCCGAGGTTTGTAAGTGAGTTAAAAGAAATCCTCCAAAAATATCGGGATCCGGGCTCTGGGAGGAGCCTCCACGTCCCTTGCAGCCAATATCCTCCTGCTCATTCGGGCCTGACAGTTTTGCAAGGGAAGGGAAGACCCGGGCTATGGAGCCCTGTGCGCTCCCCGGTCAGCGGCGGAGCTGCAGGGCCGCCGGCAGCGCCGGAGGCTGCAAGGAGACTGCCGGAACCTCACCACGGGTCTGCGCGATGCCTCAGCTGCCAGGAGGGTCCATTTTATTTTGCAGTATTTCTTGATTGACGTCTGTGATTTCCCCCCTCTTCTTAAAAAGGGCGGGTGGGGAGGGGGGGAACCTTGTTGCTTCCACCGCAGTTATTGGTTAGGTGCCTCTATTCAGGGCTTTAATAAACGTGATTTCACAAGGGTTCCCAATCCTCCCTAAATAACTAGGAAAGAAAAGCAAGCTGTATTTATGACAGGCACTGGCATCTCTTTTCCGTGTTGTAATTTTGCGTATATTAATTTAACTTGCAGTCAAGGGCACAATAAATCGATCTCTTAACAATGAAATTCTACAGACTTGTGTCCCTATTAATCTTTCTCTTCCAATTATGATTCCTTTTTTGCGTGTTGTGTATCTGGTTACGTATTCTGTTTTCAATTTCAAATCCTGCAGACAGAACAATCATCTCTAATAAATCTTCCCCCTCAAAACAAGTTGCCAATTTTCTCAGAAATGGATGCAATAAAGAGCTAAATGCCAGATCCCCTGATAGGGTCATAACATGAATGGGTTGATGCAACTGAGAGGGCAGAACACACAGGGGACTTGCATCCACCTCTCCAACCTCCTATTGTTACTTCCATATAAATGCATCCATCCAGCATTCCTAATGTACCTGGGCTGCAACAGCTACAAGGAAACAAAACCAGCCCACCGCATGGCTGAGCAAGGAATCTCCCAGTGCCTTTCTGTTTTTACAGATACTCTGCCCTCAGTAAAGGTGTGTGAGATGCTCCCCTGTGTTTTAACTTCACTAGGTTATCACCGTTGGAGTGGAACAGCCATTCTTGATCTGGTTAAGAAAGCTTTAACCTAAACCTGACACAAGCGGCGCCACCCAGGCATGGTAGCCAGGCTGCATCACTAGCGCCTTATGAATTTACATAGGTGTCTCCAAAAAGCCGGCCAAACAGGCAAACAAAGGAGATGCACCCTAGCTCCTACTGCATGCGAATGGATTTCACACAAACCCGCATGCAGAGAGCCCGTGGTTTGTTCTGTATAGGGACGTGATAGGGATGGCAAGGTAAGGCAGGGAAATGCCATGCAAGTCTAGAGCAGTACCGAGCAGGTAGGCTCCGTCGGCCCCGAGACACCGACCGCAGGCAGCCAGGCGCCACTCACACCACGGCGTGTAACTGCTCCTTTCCTGGGCTCAGCGACTCTTGGCAGAGTCGCTTTGCTTTTCAGCCGACCTTTAACAACCAAGCTGCTAGCTATGCCTGTCCTTAACCACATCTGCTCTGCCGCCGATCGTCGCCCTGCGCCCCACGGCGCGCCTGCCTCAGGAGACGGAGGCTATGCTGTGGGCAGGGGGCAGCAGCTCGGTGAAGGGCGCTGACAACTTCCAAACCCAGTACTGGAGTCCGGTCGGGACCGGGAGGCCGAGCTCTGCCAGC
>NW_009723680.1:46791-56778 GCF_000703405.1 Apaloderma vittatum | reverse complement strand
GGCGTGTGCGGGGGTTCTATCACCGGGGTTTGATCCTTCACCCCGCTCTCGTGCCCCGGCGGCCCCCGAGGCGGCGCCGACTCCACCGCGAGCAACCGCGTCCGGAAAGGATCCAGGAAACGAGCAGGAGAAGGTGGCTCGCTTGGCTGTGGATAGGGTCGGATCAGCAGAACTGCCTTACCCGGGACACCTCACACGCCGCTGGGAGCTGACCCAGCGCACCCCGGCAGCCCAGCCCAGCGCCCCTGGGGCAGCGGGGGAGCCGAGGCAGTGACCGGGCTCTTCTCTACATCAGCACCGCCTGCGGCCTCCAGCTCCTGAGCAGCTCCTCAGCGTGTGCTGTAACCACAGCTCTCTTCCCCCTTGGGCTTTTAATTATATTATAAAGTTACACAAGGCTTGCACTGGCAGGTCATTAGCTTCCGTATGAATTTAATTTAATCATAAACAACTCATCTCGCTCCTTAGCAGCTCCTTAAATATGGCTTTTTTTAATACTGTTCACCTTGCTACAACCACCCCAGAGAAATAATGGAGGCACAGGCAGGTTGCCAGGGCTGTATTGCTCCGTGCCTTGCCCTCCCAAAGGGCTCATCTTCATCCTCTTCCCACTCAGCTAAGCCCAAGACCACAGTGCCCCTGCAGAGGTGGCAGCAGGGAGGATGCCAGGCTGTCTGAAGGGGACATCATGTCAACAGTGACCTCCCTGACACCTGCTGGCATGCTGCTACAGGGATGGTTTACCTGTGAGCCAGCTACACACAGATCATTTCCCTCCCTGCCCCAGCCCTGTTATCACTTCTCAGTAAGACACAGTTAGGTGAGCAGGAGGCTATTGAGAAGCCCCAAAGAGCCTTCCTTTCTTCCACTAGGAAAGCCCTGACATTCATGTGGGATGCTGGGGCTGGACCTTGATGTGCTAACCCACAGTCAAAGCCTGGGAAATCACCAACAGCCAGCAGAACTGCAGCTTTTGATGCTGTGTGGAGCAGATAGAGTTTTACTGAATTTAAAAGCACTGAAAGATGCACTAATCCACCCAAGGATGATGAGAAAAACAACCAAAGCAGCAGCGCATCACATTGGTGAGAAAAGAATTGTACCTTGAGGAGATGTGGAATGCTAGAGAAAGCAGATCAAGAAAAGAGTGAAAGAGTTACTGGTCTTCACATGCTGAAAGGAGAAACCTCTTAGTTAGAGAGCAGCTAACAGTACCGCAGCTGAGGAACTCAGAGCAGGATGTAACCTGAAGAGCTGAGGATTCAAAGGCCAGGCAAGGGGATCACAGAGATAGCAGAAGCAGGTAATTGGGTATGTGAAACACGAAAAGAAGCACAGAAACACACCAAACAAAATGCAATAGATGATAAATTGCAAGGTGAAGGGAATTAAGTGAGGCAGCTCAGTTACAAATGCTATAGCTGCAGCCAACCCTCTTGCTTTGGATGCTGGTTTGTTCTAGTTAGCAGGAACTGTGGGACTGCCAGGTGTCCAGGGAGAGGGTGACTGTGCTTGGGACACTGGTCACATGTATGCAGAGCTGGTCTGATGGAGTCTGGTAATTTGGTTTTAGAGGAGTGCACAAACGGACCCTACATTCCTCATGCTCTGAAAACAATATAGCCAGACTGATCATTTTGCTGCCTAGTCCATCTGTGCGTTAACACAAAGTCCATCAACAAGATTCACTACCCATGAACACTAGGATCAGTCTGCTGCAGGAAAAAAACAAACAAAAAAAAAATCTGGGAAGAGCAAACTGAGAACATGCAATTCAGAGAGCATTTTGACCTATTGGTGCAGCAACCATGGAGAGGCTAAACTGTGTTTTCTTGCCAAATTGGTTTGCTCTGGCTTTGTGATAGCTGCAGCACAGAGCAATGCTGTAGGTCAGCAGAAGCACTGGGCAAGCAGCCAATGAACAGCTGGAGGCCCAGGTGCCACCAGCTGCAGGACACTGCAGGGCATGCCAGCAGGGTGGAAGAGCTGTCCTCATGGCCAGCACAGTAAGGACCAGCAGCAGAAGCAAAATGTGAGAACAAGCAGGGAAGTCTATGGCATGGCTCTGAAAGGATCCTCGTCCCTATTCATGTTTCTGACATCTCATACTGGCCACAGACTCAAAGGGACAGAAACCTTTGCTCCAGACTGTCACTTTAGCACAGAGGCAAATTGTGGATTTGGGGGCGGGGGAAACACACAAGTTCTGCCTATTTTTACAGCTGCAGTGCCTGTTCCATGCAATCCCCATCCACGAGGCCATCCCCAGCCGCTGTGGAACACCACACTGCTGTGCACCTCCATCAGTGATCTTCATGCTGGCTTCCCCCTTTCCTTTAGTCCTGGCTCCACCACCACAGTTTGGAACCCCAAAAAAGAGAATGAACAGCACACTGAGATGCTGTGAAGGATGGCTCACTCCTGAGCCTGAAGCAACCCAGAGGGACACAGACGGAAAGCCTGCGGAAGCTTTGTGCCTACCTCCCCTCTGCAGGAGTGCATGAAACCTTTGGACATTCCCTTTCTGATAAATCCATTTCCCTGTGCCACAAGGTCCCCACATGGAGATGTGCACAGGGAATGCAAAAAGACAACATACGAATAAGCTCTCACAGCATCTTGGACCTACCTGCTCCAGAGACCAGACTCCGGTCTCCTGCCTTCACCCTTCCAGCTCCTTTCTGTGTACGGTCCTCAATGTGGCCCCATGATTGCCACAAGCTTCTTTGGTCCTTTCCTTTATATCTGGTGCAAATCTTGGGTATCAGATAGCCAGCTTGTTACACACAAGGAGTTATTTTATCCATGTCTTCCAGCATAAATCCACTCCAGGCCTACAAATGCTGGCAGAGAGCCAAGTGACTGCACAAAATCTGCTGGAAGCATTTAGGCATCAGCATTATTTCCCCAGCGCTGTAACCTGCTGAAGTGACTCTGTTGCTCCTGGATCCCAAGAGTACCAAGCACCAGTTGCAGCCTGACAGCTTATGAGCACTCAGGAACAAGCAGAGTTTGGAGACAATCACGGCTAATGCTGCAAAACGGTTCCTGTGTTTAATTAACAAGTTTGTTGAGAGCCGTTGAGATGAGTGGAGGATGGCTTTACACACTGACCTGGTCACCTCCTGAGGGAGGCGCACTGGGAAGGTGGCTCTGGAGACGTACAGCCTGGCTTGGGCTCCACAGCGCCTTGGTAATTTATCAAGAAAACTGCCAAGCATTTGCTAAAGGAGCCCAATGAGGGGTGTGTGATTGACCTGGGAGTCCCGTGCTTGGCCCACACAGCTGCAGGAGCAGCAGAGATCTGGCAGCAGCACTTTCTACGATGAGGTTAGGTGGCACAAGGATACAGGTGCAACAGAGGGGAGTTTTGGGATAAGCATCTCCTACTGCCCTAATCAAAGGTTAAAATATTGTTAAGCTACCCAAAACAACTACACAGCAGAGCTCACCACCTACTCAACCCATGTGCACTCTCCCTTCTCTCTGTCAGGATCAGCTAAGCAATTTAAAGCAAGGGGGCAAATGGCTTCTGAAAAGCCAGACATCAGCTCAGACATGCAAATAGGTTTCCCCTTGGCTCTAATCAGGCTCCAGCTGTTCAGGCACAACTGGGCCATTCCTAAGGCCTGTCAGGTGGCAGAGATGGAATGGAAGGAGAAAGCAGTGCCCCACCATCAGCCCTGAACTGCAGAGGAAACTATCTGCAGTCATTCTTGCATGGAAAGTTCACGATTGCTGCTTGCTAAACATTCCCGGTCCTCTCCTACATACAGAACAAATGCATGTCTTCCCTGAGCTCCCTCACAAAGATTAGTCAAAAATTTTGCTCCTACAACAACAGAGGGCAAATCTTTGCAGCTGAAACCTAGTAGAACAGTGGTTGCCCACCCTATCACCAGGGCTGGATTACACTGATTCTTAGCCACCACTAGGAGCAATTTTCCAATGCTTTGACTCCATTATGCTAAGTTTTAGCTGTGTGGTGTGGATGCCACCCATCACAGTCAGCCTGGCAGCTGATTGCACCCATCCTGCACAGAAGTGTGGCAGCAGGGAGAAGTGGACCCCAGGGAGGGGATGTTCAGCTTCCAAATGAGGGAGTCTGTCCTGGCACACACATGCCAGCGGGCAGAGGAACCTGGAAAACTCCTGAGGACAGTGCTGGAACAGGAGACAAAGTACTGAAGCACCGATGGGAAGCAGAGTGAGAGGTGTGCCATAGCGAGTGACAAATCCAGGAAAAAGAGCAAGACAACGGGACAGCTCAGCTCCAGCTTTCCACTTGGAGCAGTCGATCTCCGGAGCCCAGGACTGCTGCTTCAGTGTGCGTGCCATCTAGTGAACAACAGAAAGAAGAGCAAACACCATCCCTGCCTCCTTTGCAAGCCTGGAATCAGGCCCAGGGGAGTCCCAGTGGTGCTTGTGAGAGCAGGTGGGGTGCCAAGGCAACATGTCCCCGTCACCCAGCTCCGTGCCACCCAGGAGAGGGGCTACAACAAACTGCATCAGCAATACAGCGCCACCCGCCTCTGAAGAGACTTGTCTTGCTTGAGCCCTGGGTATTTTGACATTTGGAGAACTAAACCATCAGCCAGTGCAGCAAGAGAACCAGCAACAGCAACTGGCTTAACATGGTGCAGATGACTTCTGAAGGACATGCCTATGGCAGTGCTCGCCTCCAGCTGTCCTGCAGCAAGGGAAGGAGAGCAGATGCAGCCATAGGAGGAAGGCAGTTAGGCACAACCCCTAACTCCATCACTTCCCTTGCCTGCCCTGCTTTTTCTTCCCCTACAATATCATCATCCCCATTACAGCAGGAACACTATGAAAGGCTTTGTGCTGCTCAGAGGAGTTTGGAACCTAGGTGTGGCAGGACACAGTGCAGAGAGGTAGTGAGGAGAGCTGAGGATGCTACAGCTGCTGCAGCACCAGTAATTTTCAGGGCTGTGACCTGTACTTTTAAAAATTAAGAGAGATTTTTACTTTTGCTCTGCTTTCAGCTTTGCACCAGGGCAGAATGGTAGATGATAGTTATTTCTGGAACGCACAGTACTTTCAACATATATTTATAAATGTATCCTCACAGTTGAAGCTTCCCTCAGGCACTGCCAAGGACATGCAGATGAAGTTAACTACTCTCAGGAGATCCTCTGCTTCAGTGGCATACACCGAGTGAGGCCATTTTTGACCAGTGTGACCCAGGAGATAGTGTAGTCCTTGTGCATGTAAATGAAGGAGACAGCTTGTTTCTTCAGCTACTACAGTTCTTGCTCTCTCCTGGAGCAAGGAGACAGGCACTCTCTTGCTTTGCTCTTGTCCTTCTCTCACCATGGTGCTGCCCCTTTAAAACCTCACTGGCAACAGCTTGTAGTACCAACTCCCTCTTCCTTTCAGAATCTCACGTCCAAACTTACAGCCTGCACTATTACTTAAGTGGAGTGGACACTGGTAGCGAGGTCGTTTCCAGCATGAAATGCAAGGTAGAAGTTGGCAGGCTCTGGAGCAGCCTTCTAAAAATGAGGGTGAAACCACACCAGCTCCATGGGCTTATGGCAAAGCTGCCCTTGCACACAGTGTGACCTTGCTTGGCATCTGGATGAAAGAAATCATAACAAGGCCAGCAGGTAAAAATCTCTGAGCAAAAAACAAGGACCACACAGGCCCTGTGGCTGGTTACAGAGGTGGTAGGAGCTTTTCTGAGCAACCCGAGGAAGCGAGCACTCCCTCTACACTGACAAGGGAAGAAGTAATTTGCCTCTTAGCCCCATCATGCATCCCAAGGATCCAAGTGCTCCTCAGCCAAAGCCAGGATGGGAGGAGACAAGGAGGCATCTCTGGGACCTCCCTGTCCCACTAAAGCAAGGGAGCCGAGGCATTTGTCTGAGATCTTCTGTTAAAGCCAGGCAAGCTAAATGAAACGAGAGAAAAAGCCACGCATAAAGTGGTTTGCACTGCCCAGATGACAGGATGCAATACTCCCTCCTCACCAAGCAGGGTCAGCCGAGCACTATTTTAAACACACACCGAAGTCATCAAGGGAAATGCTTCTTCAATTTAAGGTCAACCAGAGTTTCAGCTTCATAACAAAGGTGCTGTTGCTTTGAGCTGCAGCATGCAGAAGTATTTCTTAAGTAACTAGCTGTATTTTAAAGAACTGGAAGTTCAATCTTTCAAGGTTTATATGCCAGGACTGCCTGTGGACTTTTCTGTAAGTCTGCAAAAACCCAGACTAGAAGCAAAGCTGGTCTGAGGCCACAGCCGGTAATCAGGCAGGAAATCAGACACATGCCTAGGTTTCTCAGTCTGTTACTTTATTAGAAGGGTCTTTACATGATAGTGGTGGCCCCACTGAAGACACTTTACAAAATATCAAGAAAACCTTTTTATTCAAAGCCACATTTTAAAAAATGGCATCCCATTCCCCCTCAAAAACAGGCTGGGTTTATTCATAATTCCCCGTGAACAGGCAACAACAAAAACATCCTCTTTCGAAAGTGGGAAAAAAATAACCACCATGTAAACATGACAACCAGAGGAAGTGCTCCCCTGCCCTCTTCTAGGAGAAGAACATGGTACTAGAGCCCTGGCACACCCAGAGACAGAACAGAGAACAGGGACAGAGCAGGGGACAAAACCATTCCCATCCTCTGTTAGCAAAAGCAAAACCATGTTGCTAGCTCTGGGCTGCAGGTAAGCTGGACTGGAGAACAGGACAACCGATTTACCCTGAGGACATCACATTAGCCCTTTAAAAGCCCCCCCAAAGAGTCTTCTTCCCCATGGCTGCGCAATATCCAGAGAGAGCTCACAGTCCCTGGGCTGGTGAAGAAGGCAGAGGCAGCAATGCCCTTCAGCTGGGAGAGATATGTTACGGAGAGCATGCAACATGACATCCTTCTGCAAAAGGCCATGTAACACGTGACAGACAGGCACCAGGTACCAATTTCTGTGACAACAACCATCTTATAGAACAGCTCCAGCCTGACCCCAAAGCGACCAGGAACAAAAAACATTGAGTCTGCTATAACACATTTCGAATGCAATTAAAAGGCTAAAACCAGCGCATTGTCCTGATTGAGGAACAACACTCTGCGTTCATTCATTTTACACCAGCTCCCAGCCTGGTGCTATCATATCTGAAAGGCACGGTCAATGCTTTTGGAAATGGGACAGGCAGTCTTTCTAGAAGAACAAGTTAGTCACTGACAAGCTGCTGTGCAGTCTGCTTTCCAAGGGTCCCAGCCCTTAGATATCCACTCAGGCTATGTTTATTAATACGGACATTAACGGTGTGGATTCAAAAGAAACTTGGAATTATCCAAACAGATGCAGTCTTGCTGGTTTGCAGGAGCTTATAAACGTGTTATGAACTCTAAATAGGTAGTAAATGCACTCCTCAGATAAAGAGGTTATCTGGTGCAGCTGACTCCTTCAGCTAGGTACCTAGAAGTGTAGCACATCACATACCACCTTTTTCTGAAATGCCAGGATGTCTCTAAATCAACATATAAGAATTTAAAATAACATTTTCCTTTTTTTTTCTTTTTTTGAAGTAGAAACATGTCTTCTTGCTAGGGAAGCAGGCCTAAACCAAACAATGTTCTCCATAGATCAATAGAAAGAAAAACTTAAGTGCCACCTTATACCTGTTGGCTGTGTAAATAAGAAGGTGCTACCAAATGAGGCTTGTTCCCCTGCTTAGGTCTGTGCTCTGGGTCCTACCCAGCAGCTCAGTCACGCACTGCCTCGTGCAGGTGGAGGAAGGCAGCCCAGCTGAGACACGTCACCATGGAGCAGAAAAAAACAGAGGACTGGACCTGCTGCTGCTCTGCCACTCTGCAGCATGACTCTGAGCTGAAAGCCAGGAGAATTGTCCAAGAAACTGTGGGACATCATAAGGAGACAAGACATGAGTAGAGAAAGTGACACTGAGAGTAAAAAGCCACCATGACCTGTCTCTGCATCTCCTCTTCCCTTGCATCCCTCGCTTCAAGACTCCTTTATTTATCCCAAATGATGCTTTGCAGCCCATAACCCTGACTGCAGAGTGGCCAGGTTGGCTGACCCACATGGCCCACACGTATACAGAATCTGAAAAAAAAAATAATTCCAAGCACATGTGTGATGTTGAGAGCTCTGGCAATAACACCCTTCAGCCCCTCTCTTGTCCTTACCAGAAGGCACGTGTCTGTGACCGCTACCTCACTGCGTCACTGCAGGACTGAGCACCGTTACAAACCTCTCCCTCTGCACATACACACACACCTCTAAAGAGACAAAAGCCTGCAGCCAGCTGAACAGTTTAATTATGCCATAGTCCAGTCTCTGATAAGATAGTGTTAGCTGGGTGCCAGAGGGACTGTGGTGCCAGCAATCACAGCAAATGAGGAAGCAGAAGTATCTTTGGAAGGACATCCAGCCAGTCCCCTTTCTGCATAGTCTGTAAGGGGGGAAAGGGGAAAGAAAACCACCCAACCTTCCCTCCTCAAAGGCAAAAAAAAAAAATCCAAAACACTGTCTCTCCCTCAAGCAAAAAAAGGCCACAGTAGTTAGAAAGTAAGGCAAGTGTTGAGGGCCACAAGGCCAAGATTAGCCTAAGGCAATGCCAAAGCTGCTTTGCCCCATACTGGTCCTTAGAGGACCAGGAGGAGGAGCAGCCACAGTGGAGAGAGAGGCTGATAAACCCTTGCACAGAGGGCAGGAGCCATCGCCTCTTTCTCCTCTCCAGAGCAGTTATTGCTTCAGCCTGAGCCGACAAGCCCAGTGAGCACCAGGCTCACGTGAGAGGCGATATATCCAGCCAACAGTGCAAGTATGATGGCAGAAAGGGTCCTGCCCGGCTTCCCAGCCTGGAGCTGAGCTGAGCAGGCCAGCTCCTGGAAAAGCCACCAAAACTTCCAGTCAGTGTCCCCCAGTGCAGGACAGAGGCCACATTTATCCCAGACAGAGTGAAGGGATGGGAAGACACTCTTGTAAGAAGAGGCTGCTGAGAAGTTCTAAGTTGCCCACCTGCAGCTCAGGAGGACACACCAAGTACCAGCTGGTGGCCTGCCAGCTGAGGGGTTTTACAAGTTCTCTGTGGAGCTGAACGGGACGAACTTGGCATGTTTGGTTGGGGATGCTGGCATCTGTCCAGCTGCCTCCTCACTCAGCTTGAAGAACATCTCCTGCTCACGCTTCTTCTGGTTCAGCTCGTCCTCCAGGGCCTTAAGCAGAAGGGAACACACACAAGAGCTGTATTTGAGATTGTACTGGAGCCACGGACACTGTCCCCTCCAACCAGTCAAGCAGGACACCCTGCTCACACCGATGAGGCACTACCTTTTTCCGTGGCCTCAGCTTGTCTCTCCACTCCTTCATGTGCTGGTTGTGGCTCTCATCCAGGGACTTAAGCTTCTGGGTTTCGTGCTCAATCAACAGGTGACACTTTTCATTCTAAATACATATCACAAAACATAACACCCATTAAGTATCTAGGATGGCAAATCCAGTGGGCAAACGGGACTTGCATCAGCCAGTGGCATTCAGAGCCCTGAGCTCTAGGACACATTTAGACATGGCCACAAAAACCTCTCAAGGCAGAGCAAGGGGACCTCAGGTCTAGTTCACTGACAGTCCTCTGCAGCCACTTCTTACAACACATTCCCAGGCAGCTCTGAGACCAAGCCATGAGGGACAGGTACCTGCAGCTGCTGGAGCTCATTCGTGTTGCTCTCGCACTGAGCCTGCATGTCCTTCATCTGCGTACATTTAGACATGGCCACAAAAACCTCTCAAGGCAGAGCAAGGGGACCTCAGGTCTAGTTCACTGACAGTCCTCTGCAGCCACTTCTTACAACACATTCCCAGGCAGCTCTGAGACCAAGCCATGAGGGACAGGTACCTGCAGCTGCTGGAGCTCATTCGTGTTGCTCTCGCACTGAGCCTGCATGTCCTTCATCTGCGTCTCGTGCTTCTGCTGCTGGTGCAGCCGCTCTGCTTTTT
>NW_009723680.1:34313-46777 GCF_000703405.1 Apaloderma vittatum | reverse complement strand
GAGAGAAAAGCAGGTGCTCGTGTAGGCAGCGTTGCTCTGATCTCTGAAGCTAGTTAAGAGACTGGCCAGCTTGCACTATTACACAGGAAAGGAAGAAAAGCCCCAAGGATGCTTCCCAACACTAGTCACGGTGGAAGCAGCACTGAAAACCACACCTGATGCCACAAAAGCAAAGACCTCTGTCTCCCTACAGAGGGTTAAAAATTTGGGAACAGTAGCCTTTTTCTGAATGCCATTCTGCCAGTACACTTCACCTCCAAGTCAAGCCTCAACCTTGGTGCCCTTTGCAAGATCTGACCTGTTTGATCTTCTCCCGCTGCTCGGATGCACTCCCGCTGGAGTGGATGTGAAGGCTCTTCTTGTACATGGCCATGCGCGTCTTCCCTTCGCTCCGCTGGATTTTAGGGAGCCGGGCTTTCTCCTGCTGCTGTCGAATTTTCAGCTGCTCTAACATGCGCTGGTTGTATCGCTGCATTTGCTCCCTTTCCTGCATCAGCAGAAGGACAGGTATCAGAGGAGGAAGGACACCTCGAGCCAAGAGTGATGAGGAGACCAAACAGAGCTGGAGAGCAGATTTTAGAGTTGCAAAGAGGTGGCTGGTGACAGACAGCTCCAAGGGGACAAGAGCTGAGAGCAGCTAATGAACACGCTGCAAAAGCAGAGAAGGGGGCTGGCAGGAAGCAGAGCCAACTGAGAGATGTGCCACTCTTCACTCACCATTCTGGGAATCCACCTTCCCATGTACATGGACAGTGACAGATTTCCAGAAAAGCCCCCAAAATTCACAACTGTCTCTTGTACATTAAATGCATGCAGCATAGAATACATGTCCCAAGCAGGTAGACTGAACCAAGTGTTATTCTAACCCCTTTTTGCTAATAATTACCAAGTCTCTTAACTTCTAACCCACCCTTACCCACTTACAGCCTGGAAGGGAAACGTCCCTTCTAGGGACACCCAGGCACCCTGCTGACCAGCACCAGCGTAAGAAGGTTCTAACTCTTCACCTTCTCATGCTTCCGGAGCAACTCGTGCCTCTGGAGGAAATACTGGTCCTTCAGCTGCTGCTTGACAAGCTGATGTTTCTCCTGTTGCTGGTGCTCTTCAAGATCCCAGATGCATGCCTCCCGGTCTGAGGAAATGAGAAGGGTCAGGAAATAACCCGCTCTGGCCCCCCAGCTTGGTCATATGAAGTACATCCCAAGTGTGAGTACTGCCTACTCATAGGAGCAGTTCACCTTCTGTTTTCCAAGACAAATTAGTTGCAAACCATATTGGAGATTCATTTCTTGCAATTATGAACCCTAATTGGTTCATATTTGTAAAGCGCTTTGAAGATTAAAGTGCTAAGTATTATTATTGTTAAACATTTAGACAGGATCTGGCAAGGCTGTTTTTTCTAAATCCTATCCTGCCAGCTTGCAACTCTGTCACAGCATCTGTTGCGTGGGAAGAGCCAGCATTGGATAAACCCATCGTTACAGCATTTGCTTTCCTCCTTTACAGCCTTTGCCACCCACCCCTCATAAGCTGCTGCTTTTTGTTCAGGCACTCGCGTTCCTTGTCACAGATCTCTCTTTTGTTCTGGGCAGTTATATTCTTCATGGCTAGCTCCAGGTCCTCCTTCTGCTTGGCCAAAAACTCCTGTTCCTGGAAGAAAACAGCGGCACCAACATGAGACGTCCTTCTGCTGCAGCTTGAAAAGCATCTGGTGGTGTTTTAAGAAACTGCCAGTCCCTCAAGGAGAAAGGACACTTCTGTCTACTACTCACTTCCCAGTCTTGGAGTTGTGGCACTCTTCTCTCAGCCTTACCATGGTTTGCTTTTTCTGGGCGAAGTCATCCATCTTCACCTTCATGTTCCCTTTGCGCTGTTGCCGTGGCAGTTTCTCAACCTCATTCTTGACCTTTGGGGAGGGAAACGAGATTTATCAGCAAGCAACTTGAGGCCAAGAACAACCCCACCTAATGTCACTAAGCAGCCAGACCTCAGGAAACACCCAAATACACCAGAGAAAAGCAAGAACTTCCTGCTAAAACATGAACAACTGCTTCCCTTTCAAGATCTGCTATGGAGAAATGCTGAAGCGTTCCTGGAAGGAACAGATGCAGGAAACCAGCTTTCCTCCGTCCTATCTCCATTCTTACCTCCTTTTTCATCTGTTTCAGCTGCTCCAGGAATTTGACGTGGTCCCGCTCCTGTTCCAGGCGAATGCGCTTGGCCTCCTCCCGCCGGCGCAGCGCGTGATCTTGTTCCATCTTCTCAATCTGCTGCTTCTGCTGTCGTTCCAGGTTTTCCAGTTCAGTGTCATAGAACTTCTTCTTTGTCTGTACAGGAAGGGAACAGAGGTCAACCTTAGCTTCCTCCTTTCCAAAAGTTTACAAAAAAAAAATAAGTTAGAAAGAAGGGGAAAAATAGAGGGTTGGGGTTGTGTTCACATGTATCAAGCCTCTTTACAAAACACAGAGGAGAGAAATTTCCAAATAACACCTCGTGAAGCATGCAGGGCAGAGCTAGCTCTAGCATGAGCACAAAGCATTTTTGAACTTGCTCTAGCACTGATCACTTCAAGCCTTTCTCCTGCTTATGTCTTGATGATTGCAACATCCCGCTTGGACCCACGCCCCTGGGCAAATATCAGCAGGTAGTGAAGCTCACACATCACAGTTCCTTCTCTGCAGACAAGGATTTCCAAGTTTGAGGACACTGTGCTCCAACAGCTCCCCAGTGTCCGATCTCTCCCTCTCTGCGAGCTGCAGGGCTGGAGCACCCAACGAGAGCAGGTGGCAGACTGCCCCAGGGAAAGGGTAAAAAGAGCAGGTTTGGAGCTCTTGCACATTGTGCTGTGCAGTGAAAAACCCTCACAAATGAGAAGTGAGTTCCTAAGATGGGAATTCACAGATGTGGCACATCAAGAGCGTAGAAACATAACAGAGCACGTGAATGAGTGATGGCTCCCAGTCTGCTGTGAGGGTTACCAGGCACACATGCTAGGTGAATTAACAAAGAAGTATTTAAAGCATGGCTCACGAAAGCTTTAGAGGGACTTTTCTACAAAATTATTCTACGTCAACAGAAGCTGCTTGTGGAGGGACTAAGTATGTAAGTCCAGTTTATTCAATTTACACTCAGACTTGCCACATTTCCTCTTGTCACACACTGGCCACATTGCTTTTTTTTTTATAAAATACAACAGTGCTATAAAGTGTTTCTCACAGTAGCTGTGAACAGACATACACAAAAAGATCACTACAGAGGGAAAGTCCAGAAGAACCCTTCCCCTGTGACATGCAGCCAGGCAATGGCAGTCGGTGCTTCCCAAGCTGCATGCTGCACGTGCTCAACACCAACAAAAGCCTTGCTCCTCTACAGACACATCCCATGCCTCAAAGCCCAAAAGGGTTCTGCTCTCTCCAGACAGGATGCCCTAGGATTGCTGCCACCCTGAGAGCATCACCCTGTGTGAGGGTTTGCAGGACATCTGCAGAGGAGAAGACAAACCAGACAATATCATAGAATGGCCTAGGCTGGAAGGGACCTTAGAGATCATCAAGTCCAACCTCCCTGTTTTGGGCAGGGACGCCACCTCTCGACTAGACCAGGCAACACATGGGGACTGAGCGGGAATCAAACCCGCGACCTCGGTTGTTGGTCCTTGTTGCCAGCACCGCACTCAAACCACTGAGCTATCCAGGAGCTTCCCCTTCCATGGGCACGTACGGTCATTTCTTGCTCGAAGCGCCGGAGCATCTGTTCCAGCTGCAGCTGGTGTTTGCTGTTGAGCTGGGCCTGGTTTCTATGCTCCTCCTTCTGAAGGAGACGCAGCTCCCGCAGCTCCTGGCGCCTGCAGAGGGTAAAAATGGAAGAGGGGAGAGAGATATGGAGTCAGACAAATTCAGTGGCACGTGCCTGAGCCGACACAGCAGGATCAATAACCAGAGCACTTCAGCTGGGAATGAGAGCCTCACAGCCATCCCATAGCCCCCTGACACTTGCTTTGAGGACAGGCAGGAGGTAAATGTCAACTGACTATGCACTCTTGGACCCTGTGACAACAGAGCACTGTGAGGAGGCACAATGCTAATTAGGTACCTGTTGGAAAACTGTCGATTTTCACGGGTAGGACCTGTTAGCATTCACAGCTTCTCAGACAAGCTCTGTCAAAGCTCTTTATATGATTCTGCAGGCACCACTCCCCCAGCCAGCACCCAAAATGCCCATTCTGACAGCTGGGTTAGTGCACACCAGTCTTCAAAACACAGCTCAGGCCAAGCTGGCACTGCTCTGCTCTGGGCCCTGCGCTCCACGTCTGTTCTTGCTTACGTCTCTGTGGCAGAAAAGGCAGTTTCTGACCTGTCTGCCATAACATTGCATGATTCTCCTCATCCAGTGTAAGGGAGCCTCTGTGCAGACCTTGCGCCCATTTGCCAATTTTATGCCCATTCAAGCTGGAAATAACTGATGTACCATGCAAAAGGAACAGCAGCAGTGGTTTCCCCACTGCAGTCTCTGTTGCTGTGCATTAGCCTTACACATCAAGTACAACCCTCTTTGGGGGCCCTCCTGGGAAAAGCACTTTGGAATGATTTCTCCTTTCAGAACAAACTCAAGCACTGTTAAATCAACTGGCGCAATCTCACCTTCAGAGCAATATCTTGGCATGTTCAAAGAAGCCAGAAACAAGCCCCCTAAGTGCAAATCACGATGCCAGGAGAGGTGACTGTGCCTCCTAGCTAGCCCCAGGGGAATAACCGCCTCTCCAAAAAGGTGTTCAGGGACTTGATGCTTCCCAACCAAGCCTCTTCCCCACCTTGCAGGCAGAGCATGCACTGTTTAAAAATTAAAAAGGAGTCTTTTTTTCAGGGATGCCACCACAGCTGAGTGTGGACTAGGAGAAAGCAGCTGTGCCTGGAAGTTCCCTGTATGCTAGTACACACACTCCCCATGTTTTATTTGGGTTATATGCACTTCTCGCACAAAAATCAGTAGCTAATGAGCTTCTGCATAGAATAGGAATAAATAGCTTAGCAATAAGGTTGCTGCAAGGACCCACAGTGCTTGGGAGAAATTATACTCTCAGGGAATCCCTCGGAACAGCACACAGGAGCCTAGAATAGGGCATCAAGCAAAACAATTTGTAATTTAATTATTTTAAGGGCCTTTTCATTTCAGTGCTGCTACTGATAGTAACTGAGCTACAAACAGCAGTCTCTCTTCCTGATAATAGGTCATGGAGGTTTGAAAGCTTTAAGATCCGAAAAGGAGTCATAAAAGCTTAAGCGAGCAGGATACACCCATGAATATTAAATGACGCTCAAGGAGTTTACGGCTCCCTTGGCATTTCTGCTAATGAAGTCTGAGGACATACAAGAACAAAAGGAAGAGCAGCGTCTTGAGAAGATTTCTGTGCTTATTTCCATTGAGCCACTACATCTACAGCCCTGGAGACACAGTCATCCCCAGAGGACACAGCCAGCCACGGCACAAGCTTCCCTCATCACAACCTTGTTGCATCTTACGCCTAAGACACATCCCTTGTTCTTCTGCAGGCAAACTGGGCTCAGCTTACACAGTACAGCATGCCCTCTGCCAGCCAAGGAAAGGCTAAAAGAAGTGATGTCCACACCGGACAGTTGTCCTGCCCAAGTAGGACAAAGACAGAAAATGAGAGGACTTTAGGTCGCTCCTGGATTTGCTTGTGGAGAAGAGAACTCTGTCCCAGCTCAGTGCCCTGCCCTCCCTCCATCCCAGTGACCCCACTTGCCTGAGAAATCTCATCTCTTCATCCTTCTTCTCATCCTCGCTGATGATCTTCGAGGTGGTGACGCTCACCTCTACTCCATCCACCACAAACTTGCGGGTGCGTTTCAGCGTCTTCTTGTGCATCCGGGAATCCTGCATTTGGCAGGGGAGGAAAGGAGGACACCATAAAGCAGCTCCCAGGCTTGTTGGACAGTGTGCTACAGCTGGAAGCCTCAGAGCAATTCTGATGTCGTTGTTAATGAAGAACATAAGCAAGGAAACCACACTGAGTAAAAACCATCACCAGATTTGGAGCTGCCATTCAAGCCACGTAGCCTCGCGACCACGTGGCAGTACAGTGTGATTTCTGCCCTGCAGAAGAAGAGAGGGAACCCACCTCCTGAAGATCCTTCCTCACCATGTTCAGCTGAAGTGAAGCCTGAAGGGAGACACTAGGGTCCCCTCTGAACTGCAGTGCTGAGGAACCCACATAACAGGCAGCTCCCAATGGTTCCTTTTAAGGCTCCAACCTGCAGGCACCCACCTCCACCACCCTTGCAGGGTGAGGTGGACGAGGCCCCTGCACCAGGCTGAGCCACAGGGAAACAAGCCAGCCCTGCCTGAAGGCTCAGTGCTCGTGTCCCTCTGGCCCTCCTTATGATACTTCGCTAATCACAACCAGCTCTGAGCCCCTTACAGTGACCACAAAGCACAGCCCAGGCTCACTTTTGTTTAGCACAGGTAGGGACAAGTGGCAGGAGCACGGCGTCCCCACCTAGCAGTGCCACAGCAGGTCAGCATCCCCCCGCAGTGTCAGCAGCCCAAGCCTTGCTGACGGGCTGGGTCCAGGGACTCAGTTCCCTTGGCAAAAAAAAGAAAAAAGGATACGAATGACTTGAATCGTGCAGCCCTACAGGGACGCACAGAAGTGGCATGAGCAAAGGCTCCCTGAAGTCCTCTTGCTCTTACAGTGATGACCACTACAGACACAGAAGAGGGCAGAAGAGCTTCACACGAGCCTGCAAGGCCCAAAGCAAGCCCCTGGACAGCTTGCTGCAATGGCGGAGCCACAAAAACTCTGCATGCAACTTGCCCGATGCACCAGTACAGTGGTGGTTCGACCAGTGCAGAGAAATTGGTGCAAAAAGGGTTGCATGAGACGAGTGATTTGTTCTCCAGAGAAGAGTCTGAGGAACCGCGGTCGCATGCGATGCTGACCGAGTGCCCACTCTGAGCACACTTCACAGAGCACATCCCAGTGGGCCTCCTCCACTTCCCAAGGGTTTCAGCCAAAGCTGTGAACTCCCAGTACCCATGCAGGCCAGACTTCAGAAATTCAAGCTAGTTACTCAAAAGGAGAAGTTCCCTCCAGAAGCAGTTGTATCTGAGGAAGTTTGGTTTACCTTTTCAAAACTCTGTCCATCTCCTTCTGCCTATTTCTGTTTTCTCTTTCAGTTACAGACTTGCAAACTCACCTGTAGATTTCTTACCCCTAATCTTTCTAAAAAAAGAAAGACCTGGATACTTCCTACCAAAACTGGGGGGTTTTTTGTGGTTTTTTTTTTGTACCGAACTACAAGCAACTGGAAAAAGAGTCTGGTACTCAAAGAGTCTTCTTAACTTTGCAGGTTAGCCTGTGATAAAAAGCATGTAATGGTTAATGTTTACATCTAAAAATGATTTAACTCTTTTCTGTCCCTTCTCTTGCTGCAACCTGCCTGGCAGCCTGTGCCCAAAACCCAGCAGCACCAAGAACATAAGTAAGGGCAGAGCAGGAGAGTTTAACCCCATGAAGCTAAGGCTGGGCAAGGAGCCTGGGTGAGGAGAGAGCAGCACAACGTAGTCCATTGTGCAAAGCAGAGGCTCCAGCAGAGCATCCTTCCCAGGGCCCTGCAGCAGCATCACTCCTGGAGAATAGCTCTGCTTAAATGCCTTGTTCAGAGGCATACTATTTTGTTTGTTCTGGCTGGGGGAATTCAAACCATGATCTAATATGACCATATCTTTGAGACTTACTCCTGGCAACCCCCAAAAAACTCCTTTCCCCCCTCTAGGGGACCAACTGGGGAGAGCAATTACACATGTGGCATCATATTCGTCTTTGGCTGGCCACAAGGAGACCAGGTGTCGTGGGAAAGGCATTGAGGAGGGGTAAATTGCTAAGCAAGAGCATCACACTTCCCTCATTAGAGATCCACTTTGACTGCAGGCTCCCGCGGGGGATGCTGGCTCTCATGCTCACAGCAGGAGACAGAAAGGGATGAAAGTTTTGCCGAGAATGGTTTTTGGGCACGTTTCTGTGCTGGGAAGCTATCACTCATGCAGGCAACTGGAAAAAGATCTTGTGCAATATATCACTCTGCCCCCTCAAGTCATACACATTTCTTCTTCCAAAGCTCAGCAAATACCTTTTGAGTTATTTTGCCTCTTCCTCTAAGCCATGCTGACCTGGCCAGCTCTGGCTCACAAGCATTCCAGCCTCCAGAAAGCTTTAGCAAAAGCCAAGAAGCCTAGGAGGTCTTTGTGGAAGTCACTGCTGACACAAACCAGGAGAGGTGTATGGCAGGTTAGAAAAACTGAGAGAGGCACCAGCCCAAATAAGCTTTCTCCTGGGACTGGGTGCGCTAGGAAAGAGCAGCAGAGTGATGGGCAATGGATAAAGTTTAGGAAACCATATTTTGGGTTTCATCTTTGTCCTTGCTCTGACTGCATACAACTGCACAAGTCAGGTGAGTGGCAAGGTCGCTTCACACTTCTCAGGTACGCAAAATAACTACAAAACTTCAGACTTCCATTAGATTTCCGTGGTCTGGGACAGCAGAGGACACATGTACCTGCAGCAGCTCCACCAAGAGCTTCTCCTGCACTTGAGTGAATGCCACATGGCCACAGCAAAGTTTAACCCAGCGGTATGAGCTCTGCTGCCCCAAGCGCAGCTGGGATAGGTGTCGTATAGACAAGGAAAACAAACCACTGAAGGCTTTGCCTGTACGGATGGGCTTCCTCCCTCCTTGCTGGCCCTGTGTTTAATTTTGGAGCTCCAAGCCAGGACACTCACACTGTAAGTACTGCGGCCAGCCTTTCTAGTTATCAAATAGCACTGGGGTGGCACCTGTGTGGTGCAAGATTCCCAGACCTCCTGTCTTCATCCAGCCTCTGCCCTCTCCTACTATACCTGCTCCCCACCTTCAGGCACAGGGTAGACTAGGGGCAACTCACTTTCTCCTCCCGATATCAGAGGTCAACCCCATCTAGAGCACAGCATGCTGCTTTCTCAGAAGGGAGTCTAAGGGGCTACAGCCAAAGTGTGCACGTGCACAGCCTCTGAAGTAAAGGATCAGAATTTCAGGGACTCGGCTAAAAAGGGAAAAAAAAACCCTCAGCACTTTTTAACAAGGACTTGCCGCCTTTTCTTTGTCATACTCTTGGTCCACCACTCTCACCTTCAGGGAGATGGAGCCACTCTCTCTGTTGAGGGACAGGTCAGCAGACAGGGAGATGGTGAGGTCCATGCTTTCAGAGGCTGAGGTGCTGCCAGAATCTGAGCCCTCTTTGGACCGGCTGCTGGGGAACAGAGCTGGGGGATCCAAGCTACCATTGGCAAGTTTCTCCTCCATGAAGTTCTCCAGGTGGCTGCTCTCTGGTCGCTCCCCGATGCTCTTCCGCTCCTTGCTGCCTGGCCCAGGCTGCTTGTCCCCCTCTGCTGAGTTACCCAGCAGTCCAGGCTGTGAGATGATGTCTGGCTTGCCCTGGGTGGCTGAGGTGGCAGAGCTGGCAAGGGTTTTTGGGGAGCGGTTGCTCTCCATTTTGTCATTGTCACTACTTATCCCTTCATCTGAGACTTTATGGCTCTGTCTGTCTGTGGTCTCCTTGCCAGTCCCTGCTGATCCATTCACTGCCTTGGGCAAGGAAGAGTCCGGAGGCTTCTCCCCATCAAAACTCAGCTGACTTGCCTCAGAGGGGTCCCGCTTGTGCTTACCAGGGGGCTGGAAAAACAGCAAAGGGAAGGTGTTGGGGTTTGCACCACTGCTTTAAGACAATTGCTAGAGCCACAAGTCCCCACACTTCAGAGCAAAGTACCCCACAGCCAAAGAGTTATTGGGAGGAAATCTTCCCTTTTAGAACATCTGCCTTGGGATACTTCTATCTTTATCCAGGCTTGTGGTCCCAAGGGCTATGGACACTGGCTGGAAGGGAACAGCACAGTGGGGAAGCTCCAGAACCTGCTAATTCTTAAGACGTAGCCTAGGAGTCTGCGCATTGAATACCTTTTTCCGTGGCTAATTCCACCATGGATTAATCACTGTCCTTTGCCACAGACTCTTTTTGCAATCCTCTCCTGCAAGCGGGCAGCAGCTAGGCCACCTGCCAGCATCACTGTTTCTGCAGGCCTTTGGCAGCCACCAAAAAACAGCCCCTCCCTCGCCAAGAAACTGCTTCCACCTCCACCTGATGGGGCCCAGAATAGCTGTAAAGCAGTCTGTCAGAGCCTAGAAAAGTTGCCAGGCTCTTTTCCCCACCACAGCCACACCAGTAAACTTGTCAGCACGTGGCCAGGAGCACTCACTGAGGCAGACTCCGACGAGTCATCTTCTTCTGCTTCGTCCCGACTGTCCTCGATCTCTTCCATCACCTCGGCCTTGGCCTCGGCCACCAGCTCACGCAGGGCCCGGTTACTGGTCACCTTGCTGACAAAAGGATGCTGAAAAGCCAAGCACAATGCACATGTGTGAGGGCATCCAAAAAACACACCTCGTGACCTCCCTCGTGAGGGAGAACAAGAGAGAACATGATGGCGAGGTTAAGCGCCAGCTCTGCACACTCTTTGCTCTGCAAAGCTGCTTTATATCAACATCTCCCAAACAAAAGCACCCATGGCATTTAAACAAGGGGCTCTCACTGCAGAGATGTCCCCCCTCACCACAGGCAGGCTGAGCTCCGCGGTGCAGGTCCGAGCTCTCCAAGTGCCACCAGGAGCAGGGCAAGAGCCAGTTTGCAGGATCCTTTGGTGTAATCAGAGTGTGGGGGAAGGTTTAATTGAAACTGGGCTCTGTGTGTGTTGAGCTTCAGCAAAATGCTGAGGAGTCCCTTGGGTTTACCGAGCCTGCTGCACGTTTCCTCCCGCTGACTGCGGTGCAGGATGAGAAGCGTGCAGCCAGCGTGCCAGCGCTGCAGAGCAAGAGCGTCTGTGGTCACTGGGGAAAAGCATCTTCTAGGTTTTTGCTATCACTTTTGAAGGGGACAGGAAGAAAGGAAAGGGGTTGAATTTAAATCTGGGATAAGCAGGTAAAATCCAGGCTGGCTGCCACACAGGCATTTTTAGGCAATGGGAGCCAGTTCTATTCCAGTTAGTTTCCACAGGGGCTCCTTTTTGGGGGGTTTTAGTGGCTGAGAATTTCCAAACTTCCTAAACAAGACAAAAATAATCTGAAACCATCAATACTTCCCCAACCCCTTAAGGAGAAATAGTCTGTACAGACCCAGATGGTTTTTGGACCCTTGCAGACCCTGGCAGACACAGACACCAGCTGCAGACCCAGCCCAGGGGCTGAGGCCGGTCCCTACCTCCAGCAGCTGGGCAGCACTGGGCCGGCTCTCGGGGTTCTTGTCCAGCGCCTTCTTCAGGAAGTCTCTGAACTCCAGGGACCTTAAAACACAGTTGTTGGTGAGGAGCTCAGAAGAAGGAAAGGCCTCAAACACCACAGGAGTCTGCTTGATCCCTTTGCAGCTTGTGTCCCCGTCTGCAACTGGCTTTAATCACCGTTTCACACCCAGCATGGGAAACCCTGGGCTCCGTGATTCTGACTCTTGGTAAAAGAATAGGTAACAGGCCAAGCGAGGGACTAGATTTTGCTTTACTTGTGATGGCAACAGATGGCAGGACTAAGAACCAGCCACTGCAACCCAGGGCCAAGGCAGAGAGATTGGAGAGGACACCAGCCGTTAATCCACCAAAGGATGCAGCTGCTTGTGGACAAGGATGCTCCAGGACCCATCTCCACAGCTGCAGTGTGAACGGGTGGCTGTGAAGGACCAGGAATCCCATAGGAGGGCACCCTCAGCCTGCAAAGTGCAGCTCTGAGATACAGAGCACGTCCCTGATCCAGTTCTGGCTTCTGAGCTGCTCCAGAAGAAACCTTCCCACCCTGCCTGCTCCCTGAACCTTTTCTTTAACCACACCTGTGACTCCAATGCTCTCCCAGTCGTTTGCTGCTGGCTATCATGCAGTGGGTTTTATCATGATTAAAGGAAAATAAAAAAGTAACTGATGGGATTGTTTTTAAATGCTGAAGAAGCTTTCCAGACCGCAGAAAATAAATTCTGGAGCTTTTGGGCATCTCCAGGTTTAGAGAAAAATCTGCCTTTCATAAAAAACACGGATGTTTTGAAAACATTTAAGGGATCGCCCTCACTTCGGCAGGGCTGTGGGTGGGCAGCAGCTCCCCCCACGCTGCCGCACACCGTCAGCTCTGTCACAGCACAGGCAGCGCTGAGCAGCTTGCTCTCAGCCAGCAGTGCTCTGGGGGCCCCTGGCACACAGCTGGACCTAAAATACAGCTAGAATCCTACATTAGGTTCTCAAATTAAACAATACTGCTAGAACAGACTAATTCTTCCTCTCTTGACATACTGTGTAAGCTCAGAAATGAGTACGCTGCTGCCCAGAAGTGCTCACCATTTGGACGGGCAGCTGAGCGTGGGGGGGTCGGACTTGGCAATCT
>NW_009723680.1:25560-34282 GCF_000703405.1 Apaloderma vittatum | reverse complement strand
CAGGACTCTCATGGGGTTGAGCTCGTGATGGGGCGGCTCAATCTGGGCCATTTCGATCAGCGTGATTCCCAGGGACCAGATGTCCGCCTTGTAGTCGTACGGAGTGTCCTTCATGGTCTCGCACATCACCACCTCCGGGGCCATCCTGCAAGGGGCAGGGATAGGGAGGGATGGCACCACTGCCACACAACGTGAGCCTTCCAGCAGGATTAAATGCTTTAAATAATCCACAGGACTATGTGAAAAAAAAAAAGCCTTTCTGCCTAGCTCTGGGTTTCAGAAGCAGCAGCATCTTCTCTAAGGGGTCCAACCCCCTCCCTCTTCTGCAGACCAGCCTAGACAGCTGAGGCAGCCCCTGGAAACCCCCAGGCCATTGACATCTGGCATGGATGTTGCTTCAGACAATAAATTAATCCTTGCTGATTCTGTTCCTTCAGCAAGTCGAGTGATTTAGAGATTGCGTTTCTGGAGTGAGGACTCATTCCCATGTGCTTGGAGTCGCTTCAAAGCCCACTCCACCCCCCAGGGTGGGGGGAGCGGGGAGCACACACACGCCAGCACACGTGTGTCCATGCCTGGGGCACTGTGGTCCCTCAGCCGGCTCAGGGCACTGTGACACTGGGCAATGCTCCTGCACCTCCGAGGCTGCTCACAGCTCTCTTCAGGCAAAAGAAATCCTTGCATGTGGGAACACTGGCCAAGATTCCTTGACAAAATCTTCCTAACCCACACTCCGTACGGCGCTATGGTCCAACACGTTCCAAAGGCCATCAGCTCCCTGTTTCTGAGCAAGCCTGATTTTCAGAAGAATGAAGCTCTTCATGAACATGGAATTTCTTAGCAAGCAGGTCACTCACCAGTAAGGGGTCCCAATGAAGGAGTCTCGCTTCTGCAAGGTTTTCATGTTTTTCGCAGACACTCCAAAGTCAGCTGCAAAGAGCAGTAACATTAGATGCTGTAGGAAAACTGAAAGACCCTTCTGAATTAGTGCACTTGGTTGAAATGCAGATTTAAAAGTAAACACACATTTAAGGCAAAAACATGATACAACATGCTGTTTTCTCTAAACTAAGCATCAGAAACTGAACTTGATTTTGGGTACATAACCACCGGGGACCTTCTCCTCTCATGTACAGAGGCATAACGAGCCACCCCCTACTGTAACCCCAACCCTACAATCTGGAGGGAAGTTGAAATCTTCTCCACAAACAAAGAAAAGCAGCCTCATGGCAGATTACTTTCAGGATTGAGACTTTTTGCTATGAAGTAGCATTTTACATCAGAAAACCCAAAGTGCTATTACATTCTCTTTCTTTCAGCCCCATGCACAGCAGCCACTGCATGATGTCTTTCCCTGATTTTGTCCCTTCTGTAGAGAGCTGCTGAAGGCAACCCAACCCAAATCAAATTGCTAAGACCTGCAGAGGCTACCGAGTCCACTCCAGGTCAATTTGCTCTCCAAGATGGCCCTAATGACCTCTGGAGGAGCTGTTATCTATCTGCACTCTGGGCTCAAGGTGTCCCTGATGGTGGGCCACCTTTGGCCCAAGCCAAGTGGCCCAAGCCCTGACACAATCCATGGTCACATCAAGGCTTCTACCTTCCCAGGTTGGCTGATTTCCATCAACACCCACAGAAACATCCCAGGAACCCCCTACAGCTGCCAGCATTGCTCATCAGAGTCCAGAAGGAGATCTGCAGCTTTCTGACCAGCCCGGACAGACAAAACTACGTTCTCATCCCCCAGCAGGTAACTGGATGCCAATTTAACTCAAGGCTGTGGTGAATTGGCAAAGCAACTCATCGGTAAAACTCGTCCTGTCACCACCGGACCTGCGCTGGAGATAAGACGAATTCTTCCAGCTCGCAGCCCTGCCAACTGGCACCCTGCACAGGATGCTCAGCAGGCCAAAAAGCATAAAAATTGAGTTCAAAGAAGGATTAAACAAATTCATGAAAGGAAAGTCCATCAAGTGCCTGAGCACGGCTTGGGGAGTGTTGGTGCTTGGCTGGGCGCTAAGCGCAGCACACAGCTCGATGTCACATTTGGCCTCCCACAAAACAATATGAAGCTTTCCCTCACCTTCTCCTGCCTGAGCTTGTCAACCAGCAGAGAGGCAGCTGATGTCCTGTGGGCAGGACAGAAGGCAGAGAGCATCTCTCAATCCCCCTCCATGCTCAGGCATAGCCAAACACTACAATCCAGCTGCCAGCAGCACGTGGCTGCCATTAGTGTACTGTGACATGGTCCCAAGCAGCACCATCACCCATGGCTGTTCTCCCAATAAGCTTGGCTGAGCAAGAGCCTGCCATGCTCCTGTGCTGGGCGGCTCACCAAGCTTGATGTCCCCATCCTGGGTGAGGAGCACGTTGCCTGCCTTCAGGTCACGGTGGATGATCTTTTTGCTGTGGAGGTAATGGAGGGCTTCCAACATCTGGCGGCAAATCACTTGAATCTGAGGTTCGGTCAGGCCCCGGTCCAGCTCTGTGGGGAGGGAGAAAGCTGTTAAACAGGACAGGGATTTGAGTGATGCCCCATCTGAGCAGCAGGAAGGCATAGGCTACCCAGTAGAGCATTTAAAAAACAACATCCATGTGTCAAAGCAGTGGGAGACCAATGCAAATCAGCTTGTTAAGGTAATTTATTCCCTAAGCCAGCACTAATAGCACAATGCTCGCCTGCCTGGAGCTGCTGGTTTATAGCCCCCTCCTGGGGATGCACAGCTGAGGTGTCTGGCCCAGGAATAGCGGAGGAGTGGGACAAGGAGGGGGAGCCAGGCATGCCTGTGATGGGGGTTGGAACTGCAAGTTCCCTGCTGATTTGGGAAACAGAACCCCGCAGACAAGCTGAGTCTCATCCAGCCTGAGGATGATGCTGCAGAGAGGAAGGAGCTGAACTTGGCTGCAGGCAGCAGCAGGGTCAAGCACACCCATGAACACAGGGCAGCTCTGTACGCAGCCGTGCTCTCATCCCCCAGGGAGGTATCTGTTCCGCAGAGATGCAGCACAACCCCGTGTACATCACAAGGGATGTGCCACCTCCCAAAGCCACAAGTAATAAAATGCTCACCACTGCTAGCCCTACCCACTGCTCTGATCTGTTTCTTCAGGTAACACGAGGTACCAGCAGACCAGTTCATACCCCACTGCCTGTCCCTATTTCTGAAGCTTGCGAGGACACACGACCACTGGCGCAACCTCCCTGCTGAGCTCTGCCTAGTCACCTTCACCATCTGAGACTGCTTTCCCAGGCGGCGGCTCTGCAAGCCATCAAACTTCCAGATGGTTAGTATCGCCTGAGCTTGCCTCCCGCTCTCTGCAACCGCTTTGCAGAGCAGATCCCTCCTCCAGCACGGCTGAGCATGCGGCAGAGCACACCAAGCCTCAGACGACTCCAACCGCCCAAACTGCACGGCCAGGATGGGGGCTGACGCATGGACACCAAGGACTGGGACAGATGCTCATTCATAGCGAGGATCTTAACCACAGGTTGTGGGATGCTGGGTTAGCCACATTGCTCCTCCTCTTCCTCACCAAGCTCTCTGTTTCTCTAGGGGAAGCAGATGATTTTCACTCTCGCTGGTGCATCTGGCAAAAGCAAGGTGCAGGAGGCTACAGGTTTTGTACGAAAGATTTCAAAGGCAAATGCCTGTTGCTGGTGGGATGGGGAGGCAGAACAGGCAGCGTTCAGCAGCTCTGGACTTACTGTTGTCGGGAGCCTTTCTGAACTCCGACTCACAGCACCTCCTGCCCCTCATTAGGGGGTGATGGCACTACAGCCAGGCCACTGCTCACAGTTTTCTATTCTGCCCACTCCCAGGTCCTCCAGAGACTGACTGTCAGGGACACAGCCCCACGAATGCTCAGGGGCATTTTCATGTCCCAAGGGACAAAGAACTCCTGCTGAGGTTTTCCAAGGGGAAGGCATCATTTCCTCCAGCACTTCAGAAAAGATACTTTTTCCTGCTTTAAAGAAATTTCCTAAACGCAGCACAAGTTTTCGGGTCTGAATCAAAGATGACAAGTTTGGGTCTGTGCTTTTCCTGGAAATAAAAAGCAAGGCCTTTGGAAATACCAGAGCTGAAGGGGACTAATCCCTGGGAAAATGCAGGTCTGTCCCAGGAGCTCTAGACAAGAGGACATCAGAGTGCTGTGTTCAGCAAGCACAGGGAATGTCACCCCGCTCCAGGTCTGTACAGCCCTGGCACAGAGGGGCTGTGGCACCAGCCAGGGCTGTTTTGGGGAACACCCACACACTCCCAGTCCCAGCGGTTCTATGTGGAAGGGAGGAGTTAAAAATGGGAAGATTCCTGAAATTACTGCAAACTGCAGTTTATTCAGACGCTCTGCTGCTTCACCAGATGACTGATACCATAGGGAAAAATCAGCAAGAATATCCTGGGAGATTCATCATGACAGGCACCCAAATTAAACATCTCAGCCCTGCTGCCCTTCTGGGGAAGCTGTGGGAACAGGATCCCAAGCACCCAGTGCCTCCAGCAGATAAATATTTAAAGCCATCTTTCACTTCCAGCCAGACTCTCCCTTTTCCCTATGCCTCGTGATATGCTGATCCCAGCAGCATTTAAATCACAAAAGGACATCAAAGCAGCTCAAGAACCGCCCCAGGGCTGCCACACCTGCTGCTCCAGGTATGAAGATAGGCAGACTCATGGGAGAGAAACGGTAGCTGGAGAAGCTGGGGCATCCACGTCTACCACGTGTCTAAAAGTTGTCCCTGCAAGTGTGCCAGAAGGCTAGAAATGCCTTGCAGGCATCACCCTAGGCACGGAGAAGAGCCCAGCACTGTGCACTGCACTTACCCAGCATGGTGGCATCCACCGCCCCACCTGGGCAGAACTCAATCATGATCTGGGGAAACAAAGAGAGAGGAATTAAAGTCAGGTCCATATCTCACTGTGCAAAGCCAGCCGGGTAGGGAAGAGTGCACAAAACCATTGGGTTTTGCTTCACTGCATGGCAAAGCTGCCCCTTTGCCCCACACAGGGATGCAGAAGCTTCGGTACTCCTCAGGACACATCTCCAGCACCCAAACCCTGGGGCCAGATCTTCCACATTGCCCACAGCAGCAGCTTAGAAGGACCGCCCCCAACACTGTGACACCCCCAGTAGTCGTGCCTGGCCCCGTACCTGGATGCCCACCCTGAGCAGCCAACGTCAGCTCCAGCTTTCTCTCTGTTTACATCTCTTCCCATTGCATTTTGGAGCGAGGGCTGCTCCAGAGTGCAGACTTGCCAACACGATGAGATAGCTGTCATAGCTGGGAGCTGACGTGGCCGGGAGAAATCAAGCAGGATTTTCTTTGGCAAATGATGGGATAGGGAGGGCTGTTGGGTCTTCATTTTTTTTTACTCTTTTTTTTCCAACCCCATTGCTCCGTAGTTCATTGCTCTCTTGATTCTGAGCAATTTCAGGGGAAACTATGTCAATAAAGACGTCGAGTACATTTACCAGATTGATGCTGTTTCTCTCGCAGAGACTTGCACAGAGTCCTTCACACCTGCCTCCCTGGCCCCTGCTGTCCCCACACAGGGTGGGCAGCACCCACCGGTCCTCTTGCCCCTCACCTCTGCACAAACTCAGCCAGACACGTTGCCGGTGTGGAGCTCAGTGCCAGCCCCTGCTCCCCTTTGGGGCAGACGAGGCTGCTGAAATAGATTAAAATTTCAAGCAGCCAGGGGTTATGAGGGGCAAGAGATTCTTCACCTCCCCGACAAGCTCTTCTCCTTGTCAAGGCGACGCAGGACAACATACCGGAGAAGTGAAATGTCAGAGTTTATTTTGAGGACAACGACTGAACAAACCGATGGCAGTGTTTACCAGCACAGCTCTCTAAGCCCCTCAGGCAGAGGCTGTCATACTCAACGCAGCTCTAAGCACCAGCCCAGGAGCCAAGGGGAGAAGATTCAAGCTCCTTCTTTCCCATGGTCTAATCCTGTAGCTCCTGGCAAGACACATCCCACCCTTCTGTCCTGCAGTTCCTACACATGGACAAGGAAAATGCTATTATTGACCTGGGCAATGGTGGAAGACACAACTGCTCTGTTTTGGAGGAGAAGGGGGAGCAGGATCAGGTGGTGGGATGCAGCAAACCTCGAACTGCTCTGTGAGAATTGACTCAGGTCCAAGAGTCGGAGGGGAGACAATGCTGAGGAGAGAAACTCAGGCTGGTTGGGCACGTGACACAGGCACTGTGACACAGGCACCATTGCAGGAAGCAGAGAATAACCAGAGGCCAGGGTTGGGGAAGCATCTGAAGCAGGCAGATGGAGTGAGGCAACAGAGAAGACATTCAAACCATTTGAAAGCAGAACAAATCTCACACAGCTACTCCTACACAGCCTCTGGACAGAAAAAACATAATTGCAATTTTGAGGGGTGAGACACACAGAGGGCAGCTGGCTGGGTGACAGACACAGCAGTCAGCAGAGCCCCTGGGAGCCCTACGCTGTCCCCCAGCAGGCAGATGCTGAGGTTTCCTACCAGAGGCATGGCTGGCACAGCTAAAGTGTGCTCTGATCAGACACACTGAGCTTTTAAATGGAGAAGGGCCAAGCACAACACACCTGACTCTGGATCCATGTGGGATGCATTTCGTCTCAGAAAAGTTCTGTTTCGGTTCACAGACTAGAAATGGGAAAATTAGGGAAATCAGTCTATCTGATCCAGCATGACCATGTATGTTCATGCAGGCCCAGCAGGCTGCAAGCCAGGCACTGAGAATATGGGAAATATGGAAAACTTAAAAATATGCATTTTCAACAAGGGGAGAGATGCGGAAGAATAAGTAGGGGTGTGGCCAGATTGCCTGAACAACCAAAAATGTAATGGGCTTGTTTCAGCCCAGAAAACCCAATTTAAACAAATGCAACTGGCAGTCCCATAGCTCATACACCACGTGCACTTCCTTCCAGGAGCAGTGCCAGCCTGAAAAGCGTTCTACCATGGAAGCAGGTAGGAAGGCAGCAGCACAGAGATGTTTCTGTGTGCGAGCTGGGGGGGTGCAGAAAGCTCACAGAGAGCAGAGGCCATGCAGGGACTCTCCCCAGCCCCACAGCAGGGAGGGGGGTAGCTGACACCCTGGGCCAAGCAGCCTGCTGCTCTGGCCACGATGCGGAGTGAGTCAGGAGGATCCGAGAAGAAAGCTGTTGACAAGAGCCTGTGCATCTGTGCAGCCAGGAGCCTGGTGCTTTACCCCATGGGCTGTGAGGAGTTTTACTCTCCTTAGGACTGTTTCCATGTGCTTTGCTATATGGACTGACTACACCTTTACTGAGGTGCCCCCAAGTCAGAGCGGGCTGGAGCAGTAACTGCTCTAGTGACAGTGCCAAGCTCAGCGCTGCACTTGGCCTGTCAATGCCACACCGGGCTGCACTGTGCTTGGCTGTCCCCAGCAATCTCCCCGTGACCTGCGAGGCCTGGGACCCAGCACAGGGCTCGCTGCGGAGCCACGGCAGCCCTGCAAAACAGAGGTTTCACACCCCCAGTCCCAAAACAGCTCCTGCAGTCTTGTGAACCAGAGATATGAGACCCATGGGGGTCTCTGCCCCAATGCTGACATGCTGGAAGTGGCTCTTTCACACTAATTAGAGCCAGAGGGAGCACCCACACCTCCTCCTCCTCCTTCTGCTCAGGGTCTGGGCGAGGGGGGTGTAAGTGCTGCTGCAGGGTCTGGAACAGGGCTGGAGCAAACATCCTGTTTATAATGATTTCCTCCACACAAGAAATCCAGGGACTTCCTCACCGAAGGCTGCTCAGCCTGTCTGCTGCACTGGGTTGCTGGGGGGGACATGCAGCAGCAAAAGAAGGTCTCCCTCCTGCTGCCACTTTAAAGCTGTCATAAATCCCAGGGATTACACACTATCATAATTTTAGTTATCAATCCATAGGCAGTTGCAGCTACAGCTCATAGGCACACGCAAAATCCACCACAAGCTCCCATCACAGAGCTATCTGAACAACGCGACCGACTGACGGCTGCCTTCGAGCACAGACAGAGCCCCGTGGTCTCGGCTGCAACACCACGGCCAAGAAACCTGGCCAGGGCACTCACTCACAGCTCCACGGGGACGCACGAGCTGCATGCACAGGAACAGATTTGGGCAGCTGGTTTGTATGCAGAGAAAGGAACCCGCTCTTGCTACCTCTCGAAACCACAATCTGAGCACTGCTATCCAAAAGAAAAACCAAAAACCTAAAACCACGCCACATTTTCCCTATACTTTTAGTGAAACAGCATGAATGAACAAGTCTGCAAGCAGAAGTCACAGAATCTGTCCCTTTTGAGAAACCTTTGCATGGGTAAGGTTAAATTTTAACTTAGATTCGAAAGCTAAAGCCCACTCAAATTGAAGGGCTTTGCTGGTGACCTTGATTTTTCCCATGGCTCACCCTAATCCTGCCTTTAGGCACAGCAGGACCTGGAAGCATTTAGTAGCCCAAGTGGGAGCAGGCCACGCGGAGGGGGCTGGGGCCCTTTTTTTGGCTGCTCAAGTAATAAGTGACTCCCTGAGAGGAGAGGAAGCAGGGTCCAGTGAGCCTGGAGTTGCCCAGGAGAATAAATGTACATACATATGTATGAAATAGTTACGGCTTAAACTACGGGCTCTTAAAAACACAGGTCTTCAAGTTGTGCCTGAGTGAGGGGGCACATACGTTATGAAAAAGCATTATATGACTTTGCAGCTCAAGCCAGCAGATT
>NW_009723680.1:24956-25539 GCF_000703405.1 Apaloderma vittatum | reverse complement strand
AACTTACACGGGGCTAGGGACAGAGGAACACTAGCTCAGAAACAAATCTAGGATGGATTAGAGCCCCGTGCAGCTTCTGGGTCTGACAAACCAGGAGATGAATCTTCTGCCCAGGTACCAAGGTTCTGCTGGGTAGGACACTCGCTCCTCCCACCCTAGGCAGGACCAGTCCTGCCTCCCAGGTGTGTCTGAACTCCTAGAACTTTCTACAACATCAAAAAAAGAAAAAAGCTTAACTTGAAAGGTGTTTTTGCCAAACACTGCACAGTTGCCAGGGATGGAACAGCTGATGTCCCTGAACTGGGGGTTGCAAGTGAAGCCCAGTTAAGAGGAGAAGACACCCCCTCAGCCCAGCTCTTACTCATCTGATTGGCATGTCAGAGGGCAGGGGCCCACGAACTGTTCCCTCTGCAGCAGCAATGGAGAAATGCCTCTTTCAGTCGGAAAAGGACAGAGGAGGAGGGGAAAAAAAAAAAAGAAAAAAGCCATCAGCTGGGAAAGCTGGGGGCAGCTCATCTCGGCGGTGGTGGCCCTGGGCAGCCAGGCATTTCCCACACGCACAGCAGGGAGGTCACCAGGTCCC
>NW_009723680.1:23662-24942 GCF_000703405.1 Apaloderma vittatum | reverse complement strand
CAGCCCAGTCGCTCCCAGTTCACTGGAGGTGGCAGGAGCCTGCAGGCTTTTCCTGTGACTTTGCTGCTTTTGCAGCTGCACTTTGAACTGCCCAATTGCTTTGCGATCCTAACGGTGCTCGCGAGCACCCAGGCCATTACTGCATGGGGTGCACGTCACGCTAAGCACTGCAACCACCCAGCCACCTCCCTTCCCACCGAGCCCTGAGCATCAGTGGGCAAGGGAGGTTGCCTGAATCCCCAGATCCGCCCTGCCTGGCCCAGAAGCTGCTTCAAAACTGAAGTACTTCAGCAATTTCCTCTCCTAATCTGCAGCAGAGGGTTTCATTTTGTTTGTTTAAGCAGCTGCCTGCCGCTGGGGAGAAGGTAACCCACAGCATCCTGCCCTCACAGCAACCTCTAACATCCACACTCTGCTGTGTTTGTGGGGCAGCTTAGAGGCATCCTTGTCACCCACAGTGGAAAGCACCCTCCAGCACAGCCACCAGCTCTCCTGCTCTCTCCTGCACAGAGGAACTGTGAAGATAACAAAAGTAAATGTGGTAAAGTGTGCTCCATTTACAGACGAAGCTGATGAAGGGACATGGTCTCCTTGCCAGTCACCCCACCCATTCCACCTCCCCTCTCTCCAGGATGCTGAGTTGGCACAAGACTTCTGGGGGGATGCTACCATTAGCAGCAGTCACTTCCACCCTGGTGCTCTCTGAGTCTGAGCAGGGCATGGAGAAGCAGCAAGGTGTGCCACAGCTGGCCTCAGCCATGCTCACCATCAGAGGTTTCAAGTCCTTCTCCATGTGGAGCTGCTGTTGCAGGGAGATTGCAGTGGGAGAACGGTGGCAGGTCCCTCATTGCACACCTGGGAGGGAGAGGCAGGAGGAAGGAGCTGGGGGCAGATGTGTCTGTGTGGGTACTGTGGTGGGGAGGACAGGGCTTTCCTGGCATTGCCCACCCGCTTACAGGAAAAGCAGAAGAAACACAGCCAACAGCAACCGCTCCTGTGATTCAGAGGCAGCGCAGCGGGGGAACAGAAATCCTTTGCATTCAGCAAAAATGCAACAAAGGAAAAGAGAAAAGAGAAAGAGCCAGAGTGAGTTGGGGGCCCTGGCTGCCTCTGGGCTCTCCTGCTGCTGTGGAGAGAGTTGAGCCACCCAATATGAAGAGCAGGTGAGGAGCATAACAAAGAACAGTTAACAGGGACCCCCACCTACAAAACCTCAATGCTCCCAGGTGCTGTGTCAGCACCCTCCATCCTGCCACCGCAGTCACCCTGCCTGCTGGTCT
>NW_009723680.1:23346-23600 GCF_000703405.1 Apaloderma vittatum | reverse complement strand
CCCCCCCCGGGCAGAAGCCACCAGCTTGCTCAGCCTCACGGCAAGCCCCAGTGCAGGGGGGCGAGAGGACCCTGCTCACGCTGGGGTGTGGGAAGGAAAGAGGAAAGAAAGAAACCCCCTTACGGTGAATTTTACAATGGTGCTTTTTAAGTCTACATGAGGAGAACAGGTCCTGCTATTCTGTAAGCGGATTGCCCAAAGGGGGAAGTCTGGATCCTCCTCCCGTCACAGCGAAAGTGGTGGCTGGGAGGTGA
>NW_009723680.1:279-23159 GCF_000703405.1 Apaloderma vittatum | reverse complement strand
CTGGCTCGCCCAGCTCCCTGCACCGTGGCCGCTGAGGGCCGAGGTCTTGGCCACGACACCCGGTGCCGCCCTTCCGCCGTCAGAAAGGGAGTCACATCCTGCGGTGCCTTCCTCCCCCTCCTCTGCCCCTGAAGAGCCAACATGCAGGTGGGCGTCCCGGGGCACACCATGGCACCCATAGCACCAGATGACTCCCCTGGCATCGCAGCTGGCAGAGGGAAGGCAAAAAAGGTGGAAGGAAAGAGTCTAGACCTCCTCATCTGTCACAGGGTACGGAGGAGTCACAGCAAGGCAGGTCTCTCTTCCCAGCATTTAATCACACGCTGTGGGTGAGACAGGTTCCTTCTCGATTTCTGCAGGAATGGTGGGAAGCTGAGAGCCCCGACAGTCTCTAGGGCTTTTGGTCTCAACTCTGAGGCAGAGGAGACTGAGCAAGTCCAGGAAAGCATCTTCCTACAGCCCTCAGTCCTGTTTCTAGAACAGTAGATGGTTTCCTGCACCATTACCCACAACGCTTGTTCGTTATCTACAGAACAACAGCTTTCCCATCCAGTTCTTCAGCATGAAAGCCACTTCTGATACACAAAGTTTGGTGGCAATCCCACACTACTGCTCAGCCCTGTAATACACATGCTATGGAAAATAAAGGACAGAGGCAACAGCTAGCTCTGTTCTTAAACTGCATGTTACTGCAGCACCAAGAGGACTCAGACAAAGTCAAGAGCATCCAAAGTGGGGGCCAAGATCTGAACAAAACCCATGGATGGGACACCCAATGTCTCCAAACACCCAAGCAGAGAGTAAAGAGCCACCTCACTTGGCTGCATCCCCTGTTCCTCCAACCCACCACATCCCCTGGGCTGATGGCCTGAATCCATCCTCATGGCTCCAGCAAAAACTTTGGACACAATTTCTACCTCCCAGGACCAAGAAAGGGGCTTCAGCTTCTGAGTGACACAAACCCCAGAGGACAGAGCTGTTCCTCGCTGGTGGAAAGAACACAATGATATATTTAGGCACAGAAACCACATTTAGTTGCGGTCAAGGGGCACGTCCTTTACTCCATCTGTTTGACATTCAAACCCAAGTTCTGGTAGTTAATGGTGAAGAAATGTTGTCCTGCCGGCTGGAAAATAAGGCAAGACGAGGAACGCTGGATCAGCCCTCCCAGGAGTTGCTCCCTCTTCCCCACATAGCACTGGGTTATGAAGAACCACAGGGGATGGTTTTGGGGAGCACCACCTTGTCTTTTAAATACCACTTGGTCAGATCTACTCTCTCCTTTAAAATAAAGAGCCACACTGAGCAGTGAAGCTTTGCAAGCCTTCCCATTATCTCAGCCAGCCCACCCTGCTCTGACTGAAGTCCAGGGACTAAATTTACATTACAGAGTGGAGAGAGAAGGTGAATCTCGTTCCTACATTCACTTGGCATTTTCCTTGCCCACTTTTCCTTGTCACTCTCCTGCCCAATGCTTTTCACCCAACAAATGCCAAAGGGCTGGAAGAAAACGGGGAGTAGATTAAGCCAGCATTGCTCGTAAACCAGGTGGGCTGACTCAAAGCAAGGCTGAGCCTCCCTGGCTATTTTCTGGGGAATCAAGACAGGGCAAGGCACTACAGTAGCCTCCTGTGCGTCTCGTAAACCAGATGGGCTGACTCAAAGCAAGGCTGAGCCTCTCTGGCTATTTTCTGGGGAATCAAGACAGGACAAGGCACTACAGTAGCCTCCTGTGCACCAAGGACACACACCATCCTTC
Organism: Apaloderma vittatum; assembly: GCF_000703405.1. Lineage (NCBI taxonomy): Eukaryota > Metazoa > Chordata > Aves > Trogoniformes > Trogonidae > Apaloderma > Apaloderma vittatum. The sequence goes on along the minus strand of NW_009723680.1, from coordinate 21,400 downwards.
CCAACTTCATTTCTAGAGCCTCACAAGGCCAGCAGGCTGCCACCAGAAAAGGGGATGAACACCCATGAGCCACCAGCACCTAAACCCACCATCAGCTCTGTGTGCCTCTCTGGCTGTGGCCGGTCCTCAGCACACGCTGGAGAGGCCATAAAACAATACAGAAGTCACCAGAAGCCTCTTTGCTGCCACAGCACAAATGTCAACAGCTTGTCTGACATGGCAAGTATGCTGTAGGTGGAAGTGAAATAATTAGCTCTCTGTAAGAGAGTGCTCCAGGCTTGCCAATTTTCCCTTACAGACAAGGACACTATTCAGAGACTTTAAATATAATAAACCTTTTCTCCCCCCTTTTCGGAACAAAATAACCTACACAGAAAAATATTTGAAATAAATAAATAAATAAACAAATAAACAAATAAATAAATAAATAAGGTCTATCCCCTTAACAAGTTGGAGAAAGAAGATGCAGGGCAGCAAGTGAGGAAACCCAAGGCTTATGGAGTTTCAGAGCAAGAACACTTTATCAAGAACAAAGTCAGATAATGCTGCATACTCCTCTTGAAATGCAGAACTCCCTGCCGATCATAGAGAGACTGGGGATAAGTTCTTCACATGTAAATCAGTCTGAGATGACAAAACATTTCCTTGAACTACCCCTCTACAGGTTGGCAGAAATATTCCAATTCCTACTGAAATTCTGACAGAACAAATCAAAAACTCTTTTTAGTTTAACCACATGGTTTTGACGTTGCAAAAAGCACCCTTCCCCTTGCTACTACCACACAGGGCATTTAGTCTCCTTTGACAAGGGCTGATGTTGGGCTCTGAATTCACCACCCTGACCTGCTAACTAGCACCCCAGAGGGACGAGAATCCAACACTCATGACCAGCAAATGCAAACAGCTCCGAGAAGCAGAGCAGGGAGGGTCAGCACAGTCACAACCAGGCGGTGGTACCTGGGATGCCGGGTGCTGTGGGAAGGGTTAATTACAACACACACAGGCTCCTTCATAAGCTCTTCCTTCAGGGACCAGATCACAACTGCTCCAATCCTCAGGGCTCCCAGTGTCAGCTCTGTGAAGCAAGGACAGAGGGAGGAATGCCAGCACTCTTGTTTGCTATAGAAACCAGAAAAACACCCAGGCTATGGCTCTCTGCCTGGACACCAGGCAAAGCCTTCACTGCTTGGAGAGCTGTGACTGGGATCCCACTCCTCTCACCAAGTTGTTTTAGAAGTCACTCAGTTCACCAAGAGCATTTGCTATTGGATAGGCAGCAAAATGCAGAAAATTCTTTCAAACACAAACAGCTACAAGAAACAAGTTGCTTCTTCAGTGGGAAGATTCACCAACCTCAAGCACTCCAAGTGTGTGCCAGCATCTAAAACAGACGATGCACTTCAGAAGGGCAGAGCTCACCGTTTGACTCAGGACAAGTTTCCTGATGTCTTTTATTAACAGCCAGCAATTCCAACACAGCCTCAAAGTCTCGCCTGGGCAGGAGGATGACTTGTTGAAGGGGTGGCAAAGGACTTTACACATTTTCCACTCCTGCCTGCCATCTCCCTAGAAACAATTATTTGTTCTGATCATCCCCACACTCACATCACAAGGTGCCTGGATCCATCACACAAGACAAGAGTATTGCTATTTAACTGTTTCAGCAAAGCCAAAAGGTCTGCAAAACGCCATCCCTCCCTCCCACATGACAACTTTCAGGCTATATACCTGCAATCTATTGCTCGTTCCAGGGCACAGGCTGAAGTTAGGTTTCAAGGCACTGCCTCCTATACACAGGTAGGTAGTCATAAATATTCATTTATATGCAAACGTTGTTCCTTAGCATTTCCCTCGGTAAGCCAGCCAAGTGGGAACGTGGCTTATTGCGATTCATTTATAAACAAAGTTTCAAAGTGCTTTGAAAACTGATTTGCCTATAGGCTTCTTGTCTTGTCTGTTTTCTTTCATAAAACTATAGCCTTATGGTTATAACCCTGGACTGGGATTCAACACATAAAACTTATTCCCAAGTACCATTTACCTGCTGGGTAAACTTTAGGCAAATTCTTGTCTGTGCCTTCTCCCTTCCTTCTAATAACTGGGATAACAACACCAAGTCTCTTTGATAAAAGCATTCCACGGTGTATAGATGACAAGGGTATGTAATCACAAAGCATCATTATTGCTTCAATAACCTTTTCTTGCAACGTTATCCTGTATAAAGGATGGTAGACAAAGGCTTCTATTCTAGTTTGCGTTGTCATGTTGCTACCTGCAGAAGCACTCTTGAACTTGGCTGGGCTATGGTAATTTGCCCGCTGCATAAGTCGTTCTTGGTGCTTGATTAAAATCACTCTGTTTCTATCCCTGCTTTAAGGGAAAGCCCCGGTTTTACCCAGAATAGGATTTCTAGCAACTGAATGCTACAATTCATGTTCACAAGGTATGTTGGTCCCATGCAACCCGCTGCCCAGCTTTACAGCAGAGAAGAGGGCAGAAGAAGACTTAGACTTCCACTTCTTTGGAAAAGGCAGTAAAAAACCTGTGTAAGAGAGAAGCCTTACTGCTTCGCAGGCAGACAGTGGGTAGCAGGGAGGGAAGGGAGGATGCCACGTAGCCACCACTCGGCAGAGTCCTGGCTGCTGAAGACAACAGTCCCAAGGTCAGAGCAGAAGCCATCACCCACTCAGGTCAATTATGCTACTCTGAACAGCAAATTTCTTGACCATAGAAACCCAGGGAAGCATCAGAGAAACCACTGGGCTACGTGCCTTTTTCCAGTTTCCAGGCCTGCCCAAGACAACGTGCATCCAGCTGACCCTAAGGACAGGGAGGGGACACAGCGATATCCCTGTTGCACTCCCCACCTCCTGGGGCTCAGCGATGCCACGTCCTGATGTGTGCAGATGTCCGCCCACACCAGTTCTTCGCCTACCCACCCTGCAGAAGTTACTGGGGTGGTTTTGCACTTCTGCCCAAATTCTGGACTAGTAGGAATTTAGAAAACAGTCCAGCAAACACCACCCCCGTGGTGGTTTGCCCTGAGGGGCTTATCCTGCAGTAGCTTGTGGGTACAAGAGCCCGGCCCTGCCGCCAGCACAGCACTGTGCGCTCTCGGAGTCTCTGGGGGTGCAGCTTAAACTGGCACATTTCTGCAGCTGAGGGAAAAGAGGAAGAGGAAGGAAAGGGTTATTCCTCTAGGACATTGGCTAGCTGTTTAATAAAGTTTGAAGGCTTGAGATAACTTCATTTTTCTGGGTCTCTCCTCCACTATGTTCAAGCACTACACTCAGTTCGACACTTGTGAGTTGCAAACAACTGTTCAAGCATTTTGGGGGGAAGTTTGGAGCCTGAGGCCAAGCAGGAAGGGCCAGTTTAGACTGCAACTCTCGTGCCAAGTGAAATTTTAAAGGAACGTGAAGAGCCCTCAGATTTCTTGGGGACAGATGACTGAGAAGCTTGGAGAGCCCTGGTCTGGTAGAGCATTCACACGAATGGGTACCCCCAGGCATCCAGACACAGCTCGTGCTGCTTACCCTGCGAGACATCCCTGGAAGTTGCAATAACCTCCCTTCACTAAGGAAAATCTGAGGGAATCCAATACTGTTATCAGCTTTCTTTTTTGTTTGTTTCAAAGAAAAGGTATTTCCAACTTCAGAGTATTAACAGCTGCAGATGCTTTACATAGCCCAGCGGCCTAGTGCATGGGATAATGAACATTTCTTCATGATACAGGATTTTCAAGAATGCCCAAGTCTCCAGTCAACATCCATATCAAAGGGGTAGCAATCCAAAAAGTACCTGGCTAAACAGGTCAGGGCCTGCCCAAAGAAAATGCAAAACGCTTTTTTTAAGGGAAGTACAAAGATTTGCCACAAAGCGGGTGCCTCTCTGTGAGCTGTATGAGTTACATACCCACACAGCGGGCCAGTGAGAAGAAACTCTAAGCTGATTAAATTAACCATCTCCAAAATGCTCCAGCAAGGCAAGGTTACCTGCACGGTACAGCGATTTTTGCTTTGATCTCCAGGAAACGACTGTTTATTCAAAAGCCTGTTTGCTATAGTAACTAGGGTTTATAGAAGATGAGGGAGGGAGAAGAGAATTCCCCTGTGTTTCACTAGAAAAGTTGCACCATTACTGGCAGACTCCTGCAGTTAAACGCCTGGGGCCGAATGACACTTCAACTCATTTCCAGAGAATCCTGTAGACTCGATGCTGGAGCATCTCAAGAGGCTCGTTCCAGAGGGATCCAGGGTCTCCTGCCCTGCTTCACAGATCAGCCGCCACAGCAGGCTGGGAGCAGAGACAGCCTGTAGGAAAGTCCAAGTTCATCACCCTAAACAAGCCTCTCCTCCCCGGTCACCTTATCAGTGCTCTGTCTGCAAGAGGAGCCACTCGGAAGCAGCAGAGATATTCAGAAGGAGCAGATCAAAAGTTCCTCCCTTCCTTTGAGGTTTCAGTCTTTTTGTGTTGTTTTGGAAGGAGAAAAGAAAACAAACCCCAAAACCAAAACACACAGCCCTCAAGAGGGACACAACACACAAAGTCTGCTGTTTTTCTTTCCCACGTTCTAATAATCATTAGTGCAAGTTCAGCACCATTGACTTCAAGCATTTGAAACCTATACTTTAGTCTCATTCCTCACAAAACAGCTTTTAAAAGTCTGTTTCTGAAGTTGCATGTATATTGGGTGAGGGGGATTTGCCTTTGTGTTTCCACATCCTATGTCACACTTCAGGAAAAAAGACTATAAAAAGTGGCCCAGCCACAAGGATTCAAAACAGACTCTTTTTTTTTTTTTTTAAATAGCATGAGATTCTCAGCTTTCATTTGGTGCCCCCATTTCCAGCAGCTGGGATTTATGCAAGAGAACATCAAATGCCACCGGGCTTATAATAAAAATAAAATAAAATCACGAAAGCTGCCACCGCTGCAGTTTTGCAAGCCTGCCTGGGCTGTTTTCAACTGGTACAAGACTGCTTGTCCTCCGCAACGAAAAAGATGGAGAGGGAATGGAATGAGATAGCAACAGCTGGTGAGGGCACAGCATCTCTGTTGTGTGTTTACCTGCTGAGGTAGTTCATGCTGGATGCTGTCATCTCACCAGTTATACTCCTGGGGATTCACTGGGGTCCTACAAGCCCTTGCCTGTGCCTCACAGTGCACTTTGCTCTGTCCTGTGTGAGAACCGAGGTTCTCCTTCAGCGTCATGCTGATTGGGTATAAAAGCAAGAGGAATTTGCTGGTTTGTGCTTTCATTTCAGTGCTATGGATTTCAAATCAGCTGCTGCAGCATAAGCCACTTCCCTTTGCACAGAAAGGTATTTTGCTCCATAAATACTGCACATCACCTTCTGGTTACTGAAACACAAAGCCAAACCCTGGCAGAGAGGAGCCAGGGGGACCTAATAGAGCTTGGCAGGACAAGGAAGCTCCTGCAGCAGCTGCCACCACTGAAGGCCAGGTTTCCTCATGTATTTTTCTTGTTAGTTCAAGAATTGGAGAACAGTCAACAGACTGATTTAGCAAGAGCTCTTCTCAGCGCTAAGCTCCTCGGGACTGCTCGTGGCACAGACCAAGCCGTAAATTATTCAGAGCCAGAGAGCTCCTGCCATCCAGGAGGTCGGGCACATCTGGACCCGTTGCCAACCTGTCTGCACGCTCCCATTCCTGCCTCTTTCTCACCTCAAATACTGTCTTTCCAGGCTGGGCTGCAAGGAGAAGGAAACCACAGCGGATTGCCGACCAGACACACACCCGCAGCGGTTCTACTCAAAGCCTGAGCTGTGTGAAGCCAAAAGTGCAGCAGAGTCCACGTACCTATCACACAAATGGACTGTTTGCAAATGGTCTAGCAAAATGCTGGCTGAAACAACTGCACAGACAGAAATGGAGATGAGATATGGACAGACAATGAAAGCTGGCGTTTACATTCGAATGCAAATTTTTCCCCAGCAGCGCTCATGACAGAGAAGCAGAAGCCCTTGACTTTAGGGAAAACCTTGTAGCGACTACAAGTCTTCCAGAAGTGTAACAGCCTAGCTTATTTACTTCCCTCAAAGCCAGTAAAACATTAGAGCATTAATAAGAACAGCCTGAGCAATGAAATGCAAATGCCATTCAAATAATTAAATAAAGAGAATGATCCTCCTTCCAAAACAATGGATGAGGCTATAAAGTCTACCCTCACGGGAGAGCCTCGTACAGGAGGCTCTTGTTGCAGCGTCTTCAAAGAGGCTGTTTGATTTTAGTAGGTCGAGAAGCATATGATATTACAAAGCACTTCTTAGACAAAAGCCGAGGAGCTCTGCAATCCATTTGCCCTACAGGAAGGAAGGCAAAGCTTCCTATTGCAGAGAGGGGGTGGCAGGGGAAAGGGGAGGGGGCTGACATTTTAGAGAGAATGAACAAGGCCAACATATAAAATTCAGGCAGACTAGGCAGAGAGCAGGGAGGTAAAAACAGCACAACAGGGTAGAATATAAATCAGCCTCATCTCTCACCCCAGCTCAGTGTATGTTTGTCTTTCTAATTTTGCCGAGATTAGTGTTGCTGGAGTTGCAATCTGTCCAAATCCCGAGTCTCCTCCTAGAAGAGATGTTTGCCTTTCACTTCCTTAGAAGGGTACATATTTACTTTGTTCTTTAATGTACCCAGGGCTCAGCATCACGATTAGCAGCCATCCAAATACCAAGTCTGGACAAATTGCAGCCCAGCTCCCTTGAAGCAGTAAGACGCACAGACGGGAGCTCTTGGCACTGAGTACCACAGCCCTTTGAGTGGGTGTCACAGATAAGTCGAGGGCTTTATCAATGGATTTTTAAATAAGAAGGGACATGAACACATGCTGATTTTGCAAAAGGTGCTTGCCAGATAAGCACACATTGCCCAATAAAGCAGTATCTCTCACGCATTGCCTAACTGAGGAATGAACTAGATGTGGATTGTGTTACTCCAGTGACAGCCCCATGGCTCAGCCCACGCTCAGCCTTCAGCTCCCTCGGCACAAGAAGCAGGGACTGACAGCTCTGACAGCTCAGCTCACACAAGTGCAGATCTCAAAAGCTAAGATCTCTTTTTTTATTCTAATAAGATTACTCTGGGAGGCCACAAAAGTACCCGAAGCATTAAAAAGAGTAAGGAAAAAGTAACAGAGCTGCTGAACATACACTTTGACACACTCCTGACTTGCCAGTAGTTCTAAGAAGGAGTAGACGAACTGGCCATGAGGATGGGATTGATGGGTTTCACCTGATTTCCACTCTCTTGACACAAGCACACTTGGATGCACACAGCCACACAGTTATTCAAGTCTAGGACAGGGCAAGTATATCACGGTTCATGCCCTCACCCTCTCCATCCCTCTGCACTTTTCCTGCAGCAGCATGCAGGAACGTACCTTTCATGCTCACCTTCCTCTGCTGCCAGGGACTCAAAGAAAATATCAGGCAGGGAAAAAACCCAACATATACATATATACCTGCCAGGCTACGGGAAAGGGATGCAGAAACCTGCTATTCCAGCTGCAGCCCAAGTAGCCATTGCACTAACCCACAGGCTTGCATTTTATGCCCTGTGCCTCCACAGCCATGGGAGCCACGGGAGTTGGAGCTCTTGCTATCAACTGTCTCTGCATTACAGATCCTGAGCCAGAAATAAGGCACAAATCAAAAAAGCAGAGTTACATTTCCATGTGATCTTTCAAAAGAGAGAATGAGTGGCGAAGAGATGCCCTTGCTGGTGCTACATTTTCTATCTTTACAAACTCCAAATGGTGAAAAAATCCAGCAACTTCAGTTTTTACTTTACACTGAAGATCTCTTGATTTTCCCTGGGCTATTTATAAGCAGCTTTAGTTAGAAGAAAGTGGGGAAAACCCAGGCACTGTTCATGCAGTGAGTAGAGCAAGGCTTGTGAGTCATTTTTAACTCACACTGATGCTTCAAGCTGCTCCAGAGATCTTGCTTCATCATAAACTGCCGAGTGAGAAATGCACAGCTGTACAGGTCATACACAGAAAAAGCCTCTTACCCAGAGCTTGCCATCCCAATAAAACGCTCCCAGCAGCTTGACGATGTGCCGGTGATCGCAGGTCGCCAATATTTCAATCTCCACCATGTAATCCTCCAGTTCATCTTCGCTCTTTGTTTCAATGACTTTGGCAGCCGCTAAAGCACCAGTTTCCTTGTTCTTAGCCTGCAAGACAAAACCAGCAGGAGTTCAAAGGCGAGGAGAGCCAGAAGCACACGGTATTTGCACAATTCCTGCTCTTCCAATTCACGCTCAGCTTGACTGATCCCAGCCACAACACAAGCATGGAAACTTGCAGATATGTTTTGGCTTCCTAAGCCTGCCTGGAGCTTCGCAGAGGACGAATGCTGTGTAAGGGCTAAAGTATCCTCCCTCCAGTCTCTAGTGCCCACACCACTTCCCAGCATGGGGAGAAAGAGGCTTTTAGAAAAGGAGATGCATCCTATTGTTTGTAGCATGAAAAAGACAGAAGCAAGAAAACCTCAGGGTGTAGAGGCTCTCCGCTAACAGCATAGGTGATAGCTCCCTTTAACAGAAGTCCTGAGTACACAGACAATCCAACTAAAATCACAGCACAGCTGTGAACCATCTCCACCCTGACCATCCCTGCACTCCCCTTCTGCACAAGGATCCTCACCAGGGCAGCTTTTTTTAATATACAAGGGAAATGTAGGGATTGTTTCCTTAGCAAGTACACCAAGAAGGGTGCATTTTGATTTCTCAGGACTGGCCGGTGTTCTTGGTGTCACATATTAGTGAGCTCTTCAGACCACAGTAAGAAAAATACTACACATGGTCTTCCAGCTGCCCCTTCCATTTTATATAGTCACTTTCACCAGCTCATTCATCAAATAACTAGAAAACCATCAAAATCTCTTTGTCCTAGTGGACAAAAGTGCTGACTTTCCTCCCCTGCTCCTCGCAACAACACAGGAGTGTGCCCTTGCGTTAGCAGTTGCTGATCTCCTTCCCCACAAACACCCTTCCCCAGGCAGCTCTCGCTGCCCAGGAAGGGGTCACCGATAGCTAGACGGGGGCTGCTGTCCTTGTAAGTGCCACACACCAGCAAAAGGCCATTAATGCTGGCCTGGAATCATTTGCAGACGTGTTTCTTATGACCCCACATCTCTAGTGTTCCCAACTTGCATGGGGAAAAGGCAGTTAATGAAAGGCTTGGCTAAAAACAAGGCCGTGCCAGGCTCGGAGCTGCTCCCACGCAGAACTCTTTTGGCATCATCCACCCATCCCTGTTCATTGGCATCCCCCAAAACTGCCAAGGCACGTTTGCATTTTGCAATTGGAAATGTGCACAAATTGTTGCGAGTTTGCAACAAAATGCCAAAAGGGCATTTGCAAACCAGTCTGCACACCGGGCTTCATGGTGAGACGCGTCACACGCTGGGACGGGGGGCGAGATGGAAACTGTTTACTCAGGAGTTCCCCATCATTCCCAGAAGCACACCAAATCAGCAGATCAAGGGGCAGGAGAAATCCCTGTAGCTCACCTGCTCTGCTCTTTACTGATGCAGATGAGCTCACATGGTGTGATTCCAGCTCATTACCCACGTTCCTTACATCATGCCCACTCTGGGCTGCCTCTCCCCTGGGTGCTGTGGATGTTATCATCAGAGGAGCTGGGCAAACTCCACTCGTGACCTTTCTTACTGGTTTTTCAGTTTACGGATCTGTGTTTGGAAAACCTGCGTGGGAGCTTACAGGAGGATTAATTCCTGGTATAAACACCACAAACCCTGCTGAACTGCTTTCTATAGCTTGGGTGATAGTGCAACTGCATACCCAGAATAGGCTGGGGAGGCAAAGGCAAGAATAAGGTGACAACCATATAAAAGAGGGAGGAAAATAGGGGACCTCTGGCTCTGCTGGATTTTGAAGACTTGCTGTGTTCATGCAAGTTGGCACGGACAGCTGTATCTTTACCACAGGGGACAAATCCATTTTCATCTTGCATTTGTTGCCCAAATGCAAGACAGTAGCTCATGCTGGTTGCAGGAGAAATCAGGGTGTTTGGTTTTTTTTTGCTCAGGTTGTTTTATTTCTTACCAAGTTGTCAACAGCAGCCCTGAGGAGGGGTGGAGGGAGATGCAGGGCAGAGCAAGCACGGAGAAAAGTGCAGCGCTTCCAGAATGGAGTAAGAAGTGCCCCACTGTGTTTGCTTTGCACTTAAAGTGTTGGGAGAGGTCCAAGGAAGGGAAGTAAATATTGTGAGAAGAGGTGGGGCTTCCCTTGGAGGTCAGCCATCACACGCTTCCCACCGGCGGGGTCTCAGACAGCTCAGCCCTTGCAGGATGCTGGGGCCCTGCAGGCACCCAAAAAAGCCCAGGAGCAGAGCATGCCCCAGTGCCCCCACAGCATCATGTCCCCCTGACAAGTCTAAACAAACCTGCCCTCATCCCCAAGCCCCAGGGGATCTACACCAGCAACCATCCTGCCACCTCTCATCCCCTCTCAGGCTTGCTAAGGCACGCAGGGGTGCTGGATGCTGAGCTGGAGGACGTGGCTGTGCAAGCTGTGGGTGAGGGAGCGACCGCAGCCCGCACGTTCGCTGTGGCCTCATTCATCGCTCCTCCAATGACTGGCGGGTGAGCAACCCAGCAACTCCCAGCAATCGCTTCCTTTCTAGATAGGAGCCTGTGTACGCCCTTGCCTCATGTTCGGACTTTCAAGATGTCTGTAACAGAATTAGTTGCTGCCTTTCTCCACCACTTTGGACTGTCCCAAAGAGCATATTTCCCCAGCCATTTTCATTTCCTCATCTGTTTTAGTGAGTGACACAGCTCGGAGAGGGAGGGGAGCTGTGCAAGGTGGACTTCCAACCCAAAGGGTGAGGAGCACTGCTGTCCCATGTCCGTCCAGGCCAGGAGTCCCTGGGAGGTCACACCACTTGGTCACACCAGCTGAAGCAAGATCACTGCCTCCAAGGAGAAGTCAGCTCAGGACACCATGAACTCAGGATGTGAGATCATGAGCTTTTCAAACTGCAGGCTCACGTGGGTAGGGATGCCAGGGGGATGGTGTGACATGAACCCTCTACTTTCCACAGTTCCACACTAATGTCACCGTTACAAATGAGTGCACTCACGGCACTCCCCAGAAAGGACCAAAATGCCCTCCAGCCCTGTGGGAAAGCAGAAGCAGCTGAAATAGAAAGGCAACCGGAGACCATGAGGAAATTTTGGAAAATTAATCTCCTCCAGCAGCACACTGCAGTGTGGGGAGGAGACTGATTGCCCCACAGAGCTGCCTTTAGAGGACCAGCACTCGCACAGGCTCACAGCTGACCCTCTCCCAAGCTGTCTGTGGCCTTGCTGAGCCCAAATCCAGTCTGCAGTGTTTCTGCCACACCAGATGGAGGGAGATGCACGCTGCCTGGTGCGGGTACTCCTGAACTGAGCCCAGCGAGTCACACTTGTCATCGTGAGAGCTTTGGAAATTCAAGGAGCTTCTGCCCATTTCTCCACTTTCCCTTTCTTTCCATTCTGCTACAGAACACATTCCCAGAGGCCTCCCTGGGAATGGCAGCTGCCTGCCACCAGGGAGACCACATCGCAGCCCCTTGCAGCAGCTCCGAAAGCTGCTCACAGCAAGCCAGATTCATACAGGCAGCATCAGATTTTGGCCAAGCACACTGGACCCTCTCTCTGTAACTCATGTCTGGCAATTTTCTTTAGCTTCTCAACCGGTATTTTCCTGCACAAAGGTATTACGACAGAGATATTTTTCCAAGGAGGTTTGTTTGGATCCTAAACAGGCCAAATGCATACGTTGCCAGCCCTGGGAGCTGGTTTCAGACACCCTGGGCATAAGACGATGCTTTAGGGTTTAAAGCCCTTTCCCGATTTCTGCTTATCTTTGTGCAATAGATCAGAATCATGAGCAAAAAGCAAAACACAGCCCACTCCAACCTCCAAAAGCTAAGGAGCCATTAGGTAGAAGGAACCAGCATCTCCAAGTCTGTGATGCACAGGCCTAGGGGATAGCCCTCATGGCAAGGGGACACACAGAGCCAGGCTGAGAAGAGGCAGCGTCTGCTGCTCGCTCGCCAAGAGCGGCAGGACGGAAGAACAAGGTTGCCACCAGCCCCTCTGTAGCTTCACCTCTACCTTGAGCTTCACTTCTTGCAGCAAGGGAGATGAAAACTTCTCTCATGGTAGGAGTTTAGTTTGTCTTTAAATCCCAAGGAAAGAAAGAGGCAATGATATGAAGAAAGAAGAAAACCAAGAACTGTCAAGAAAGCACCCTAGGACGACTCACCAACAGCAAGTTTCTTAGACAGCCACGTAATTTGAAATTAAATCCTGCAAAATACACAGTTTGAACTACGAAACCATAATCTTCTGCAAAACCCAGACTAATTACAGGGTCTCCAATCCAGCAAAAAAATTATTTAGAGAAGACAGAAATAGGAAAAGAGTTTCTGTTCCCAGGTAAAACACCATCAAATATAATTAAAATTCCTTTGAGGAATTCATGTTTTCCTTCTTTTTTTTCCCAGTGGATTGCGTACAGAAGTGAAAGAACCATGTACACAGTAAGATCCCAGGAAGAGAAGCTGTTTGATGCCAGTCTATGGCCTATGGCTGGTTAGCCAGAAGCATCCAGTTTCACCTTTAAGCTCCTCCACTCCTGGGCATTTTAGTGCCATGGATAATCTGTCCCTGGAATGCTAATTAGCACACAAAAAAAATAGGGCAGACGGACGCAAAAAAAATAGAGCAGACGGTTGCCAGCATAGCGCCCAGAATGTGCTGCTGATTCCTTACAGCCTTGGCGTTTAAAACCTGAAAAGCCCTTGTGGCCACAGCCAGCCCTGTGCAAACCAGTGCACCCCACAGACCACAGCTGACAGGTCTGTGCAGAAACTGGAACGGAACATACATTCCACAAAAGAAAACACATCAAATAAAAGTTATCCAGTAAACCACTTCCAGAAAGCCATGCCAGGAGCCAAGCAAGATACAATACAAAGGATCTTGCTGGAATTCTCTGGAGCAGGATGGGCACCGGACATGCTACTGCCAAACACACTGGGAATACCAGGGAACAGGAGGATTACTCCTAGAAGGCAGAGACATAGAGAAACTACTGCACAGGTTATGGATTTAAAGAGGGCGAGGCGCCTGTTCAGGTGACAGAAGAGGCTGTTTGACCTTTGCCTGTGACTCACCCCTCTGAGCTATTGTGAAATCGAGATTGTGACAAACGCAGGAACTATTTTAAGCCTTTAAAGAACACATTACCGGAAGGCTGTTTTGTTTGGTCCTTCCTCAGGCAGGACCGAAGGCACGGCCAGTTTCTAGGTGAGGCAGAGGAAAACCCTGTGCAAACTCTCACCAGCAGAAATAAGAGAGCCAGCACTGAGAGTGCCCTGATCGCTTCATCTAGGCTTGCTTGCCCACAGTACCTTCCCAAGCCACGGGGTGAGCATTTTTCAGCTGGTCTGCCATATCGTACCACCATATTTTCTATGTGAGCTACTTTTCCCACCCTCATAAGACTTTTCTCTGTGCCAGGAGAGCTGATCCTTCAGATATGACTGAGTTACAGAACCAGGAGCAAAAAGCCTGGTGCTTTCAATAGGTGCTGTATTTGAGGATTGCTAGTTACGACTTTCCCCATCACACGCACCATACTCCTGTTGTGTGTCTTTGTACGTCAGCAACTGCTCACTTACATACTTCTCAGGGGTTATACAACGATTAATTGCCTTCCGATGAACTTTGCCTGAGCTGTCTGCATCAATAAACAAACACAGAACAGACAGGCTTGAGTCAGTGCCCGTATTATTGTCAAATAATCAATGGGAGCTAAAGTGAATTCCAATGCCCTAGAGGCGCTTCAGTTTGTCACATAAACGAAGCCTGTTTGGGCTTTTTTTGGGTTTTTTTTTTTGGGGGGGGGGAGGGAAATGTTGAATTCAGCCTTTGGTACCAGCCAGCAGAGCGGTTGGTGACAAACAGGTGGAGCGGTGAGGCTGTCCCAGCCCCAGGGCTCCAGCAGACCCCATGGAGATCCATCCCATGGGCGTCAGATCAGGCAGGGGCCCACCTCTGCTCCTGCTCTGGCAGCTGTGGCAACATTTCTGCAGGGCTAGGAGGAAGTGGAAGTTGCTTGTGAAACAAGTTGAAAAGCTTTAGTTAAAAAACAAAACTGCAGAAACGCCTTTCTCTGGTTTTACAAGCTACAGGCAAAGGAAACTAACATCACCAGGGAGCTTGCGCTATGGCCAAGGACTTGTTTTCTACCTAGAGATGCCAAAAAAAAGTGTGACCGAAGCATAGCACATACACCTTTTCTTGCCTTAAAAGCTCAGCAACGGCCCAGCAGAAACGGGTGAGAGATAACAAGCCCAAGCAGCAGTACGTTAGTCAAGGAGCAGCAAAGCTCTGTGCAATGCTTCCGACCTCACACCCAAACACAGCGGCAGAGGCCAGAAGAATCACAGAACGTCAGGGGTTGGAAGGAACCTCAAAAGCTCATCTAGTCCAGCCTCCCTGCCAGAGCAGGATCACCTACAGTAGGTCACACAGGAATGTGTCCAGGCGGGTTTTGAATGTCACCAAAGAAGGAGACTCCACAGCCTCCTGTGCAGCCTGTGCCAGGGCTCTGTCACCCTCACAGGGAAAGTTTTTCCTAATATTTTTGTGGAACCTCCTATGTTCCAGCTTGTACCCATTGCTCCTTGTCCTGTCATTGGATGTCGCTGAAAAGCACCTGGCTCCGTCCTTCTGACACTCGCCCTTGACATATTTATAAACATTTATGAGGTCATCCCTCAGCCTCCTCTTCTCCAAGCTAAAGAGACCCAGCTCCTTCAGCCTTTCCTCACCAGGGAGATGTTCCACTCCCTTCATCACCTTTGTGGCTCTGCACTGGACTCTCTCCAGCAGTTCCCTGTCTCTCCTGAGCTGAGGGGCCCAGAACTGGATACAATATTCCAGATGTGGCCTCACCAGGGCAGAGTAGAGGGGCAGGAGGACATCTCTCGACCTGGGACATGGGACTTCTTTGCTGGTGTGCCCCACTATAACCCACCCACACAAACTGAGTGGACCTCGTGGTTCTGGTGCAAGTGATAATTGAACAAATATCTGTGCAATGTTTGAAGAGAGGAAAGATCCACATGGATCGAACATCTTCAGTCTACAAAGGAATAGAACTTGGGAGAACAAAACATCCCTCAAATCTCTGGTCCTCTAGAAGAGCGCAGTGCTCCAAGCGAAGCACTCTTGCCCTGGTCAATGCCACAACATTGAAAGAAAAATTTAAATGGGGCATGGGAAGCCATACACCTCCTTCTCAGCTTTCTAGCAACTTCCTGCACTAAATTTGGTACATAAAGAGCTAGGACCTGAATGGCCACTATGCGTGAGAGTCAGGGAACAGGGCTTAGTCAGGCAATGGTAGTATGCACATCTGTCTGTCTGTCAGCACTTTCACACTGTGCTAGAAAAGCATCAGATAAGCAAGGCCCTGGTAGAAGAATAAAGAGCTGATCAGATCTTTGCTATCGCCCTAACACAAGCCTGCCCAGAAAGGACACCCCAGCATACGCCTGCACTCACCTGGGGCTGTCAAGAGAGAAATGCAGGGAAGCAACTCAACAATGCCAACAGATGCAAACGCTGAGGTTCACCAACACCACCAGGTTTGCTGGGGCACACCTTCCTTCACTGTCTCTCCTGCCCACTGAAACACCACACAAACATTTTGGTTGGTTACATAAGGACACGAGCACAGGCAGGTGTCACGGAATTGCACAAGAAGAAAAGATGTCAGGAAGGGTTCCAAATGTTGGATGGGAAGAGCTGTTCTGAAGAGCAGACGTTCGAGGGGTGGAAGCAAGCTGATTTTCTGGATTTTCACTGGACACAGAAGCCAGTGAATCCAATCCCTGCAGCACCAGTGCCATCGTCCTGCTCTTCCCAAGGGGCACGCTGCCCCTTCCGACGCGTCACCCCAGAAGCAGCATGTGCAGACGCTGCTCCCAAATGCAACTGCATTCTGCCGTCCCGAGCAAAGCAGCTCCGGCAAGCGGGTGATGCTCAGGCCCAGCCACTGAACCAGGCAGGCTACACCAAGCAAGGCAGCGGCTCGCGTGCCCGTGTTTTGCAGCGCCTGACCCTTGCACACCCACATGGTGCCATCACTCCTCACTGGCATCGAGAGGCAAGTTTGTTAAAATGTGTCCGTTACTCCACTATTTTAAAGAATATTTTTTTAAGTGACTTTGCTCTTCACAGCTGAAATCCTTTTCACTGAGGATTTCAGGCTGAGCAAGGCTGGCAGATGGAAGGGCAGCCCCCGGAGACCTGTGGCCGCACAGTGCGGCAGCGATGGTGGGTTTGACCTGAGACTGAAGAGGAAAATCCCAGATTACAGACAGCAGCATCCTCAAGATGAGAAAAAGAATATTTTTCCTTTTTTTTCCCCCCCAAAAAGAAACTGCATACATACGAAAAAAAAAAATTTGAAACGTGCTGGGCAGGGATTTTTCGAAGGAACAATGATTGCCACGTGCTGGTGGGTGAAAGGCTTGAAATCTTCATCTAAGTTTTCTCTTCCATGCAGCTGCCCACAGCTCCCAGTGTCAGCAGCATTGCCAAGCTCTGGGCCACGACACTGAAGTCATTATCAAAATATTTAGGCCATGGAGAGCTATCCCTCTCCCCTGCACACAGATACAGCCATGGCTCTGCAGAGTGCACGAGCTTCACTTGGACTTCAACAGGGATGGAGCATCACATGTATCAGTGAGTTTAAAATGAACATCAAGTTTAAAGTTCAGCCAGGTTTCGTATTGTTGGGTCACTGCTGTGTATGTAAAGGAGTGGTGCCATCCCATTCCTCTTCTCTCCCCAGCTGAAACAAGTTAAGAAAACCCTCCAGCTATTCTGAGGGACAAGGCCACAATCTGATCTTACCTTTTTGTGTGTGTGTGGCCATAGTTACAATCATGTAAGCTTCCCCTCTGCCTTTTTTTTTTTCTTCCTCTCTTTTATTTTTAAGCTAACCAAGCAGATTAGCATCTCCCCATGACACCCTTTCCAGGAATTGCATGTTGAACCCCTCATGAATCAAACTGAGAGCTGAGCCCGAGTCACTTGAGCCAACTCATGCAAAACTGGAGTGGTGTAGGCTCGGCTGGCAAGCAGAGAGGTCTGCAAGTGGCAGGGGTGGTCTTGTGCCTTCAAACGGGCCCATCGCTGTGAAAACCAGGCTTACAAAGCAGCTGCACAACATTAAACAATTAGTCCTTTATTGCCCAAATTTCAAAACAGAGCATTTATAGTCTGTAGCATGTACAGCACTAATACCACCATAATAGATTAGATAACCCAAATTCATCTTTTTAAGCTGTATCTTAGGAAGAAAGGAGGACAACAACATAAAAGGCACGTTTACAAGTTGCTGGGACACAGGGCTTTGTGTTATCTCTCTGGGAGCCGGCACAAAACGCTGTCTGAAGGTGAGTTGAAGTGAACAAACCCCTTTTTGGCTGTGCTGGGGGCTGCAGGCAGCCCAGGCTCCCGCAGGGAGACAGCCTGTCCCCACCCTGCAAGGAGAAAGCCTTATCGGGGAGCCAGTGTCCCCATCAGCATGTGCTGGGAAGGGGAGATAGCGTTTTACAAGAGGCATGAGCATGGCAAAACAATCCCACTATGAGAAAGGCAGCCAGTCCTGAGGCTTCTTCCAGTAGAGCCCACGCTTTTGTGAGATCCAGTCCATTCCCTGCGAGCTCACAATGTCCCGATGCCCAGAAGAGCCCTTGCGCATCTGTTCCTGCGCATGCTAATGCACCTACCTGCAACAGTAACTACTGCCCCAGCTAATGGGTTTTGCAGGGCTGAGACGCGATTTGGCAGCTCCACGCACCCAGCCCACGGCAGCCTGCGCCGCTTCGCTCTGAGCATCTGCACAGCCCCAAGATCACCACGGCTTCGCTTCAGCCAAGCAGCTCACGAGGGTGCTGCTGCCACTTCTCCCTCCCTGCACAGGCAAATGGGTGTGAGCTTTGAGCCAACAGAGGCACAGCCATGCAGTTTATGAATTGTATCTCGGGTGTTTTTGAAGAAAACTAACGCTGCTTTTTTTAAGGCTCTTTGAAAAGGGTCTGAGTTAGGAACTTGTACTTTTACATGTCCACAACCCTAGAGGTGCTGCAGACTTGCCAGGCTCACGCACACGGATCACAGCTCCCGACCTAACGACTGATTTAAGATCATCAATTTAATGAGCTCTGGATTAGGTGGGTAACGAAGAAGTGTATTTAGCACACAGTTCATTGCTATCTACAGGCTGCTATCGCTTCCTTATCACACTTGCTGGCCTTACCAAACTCAAGACATTAATAGAATGAGAGCTAGAAAGAAACAGTTGCTCCCCACCCCCTTCCTATTTTTCAGCTTCATTACCCTCTGCAATGAGTTTCACCATTTCCTCATACAATCAGTTCCTCTTTTGCTGAAAAAACATCTTTCAGTTAAAACAGGGAGATTCCACCAGTTTCCATTGGCTATAGGTTTCTTAAGGTCTGCTGTATACATTTCAGGCTCCACTCTAGATTTGATTATTTTTAATTAATATGTATTTAAATCAAGCCTGTCCTATTTTTGTAAACCAGTTCAAGTTGCTCAGCTGTGTGCACAGGGAGTCCACAACACAGCTCCCTGCCCGGGTTCTGCAGGGCGGTAACACTCCCCAATAAAACCATTACCCAGCCAAACCCCCCTTCCTCCTGCTCAAACCTGGTCTCCTAAAAACAAAGCACATTGTGTCTTCTCTCCATATCTAAATTTCTCCCAGGTCAGACTCTTCAGCATACAAATCCTGTCCTTTTTCACTGCTCTGGGACAACAGGCTCTTTGGAGCGAGTACAACATGTGGTACGGCGGGCAGGATGCAGGCACAGGAGGGCTGTATCACCTCCCCGTGCTTCCGTGTGTGGAAAAAGGGCGGAAGACAGGCAGGAACTTCATTCAAACATCCTGAAACTCTCACAGCCATACAAACAGTCAGGCTTGCTCTAAAAGATCTCTTTTGTGTGAAGAGCGAATTGACTTTAAAGAGACTGCAAGAGAATGATTAAAATTGTTTATCGTGCCTTGGCCACCTACGTTCTCCTTGCATACAAGCGGGTTGGTTGGTTTGTTTGTGGCTTTTTTGGGAGCTGAGCAGAACAAGAGGGCAAGCCTCTCATATCTCCATCCTATATGCATCACCACCTAGGGTAGTGCTCCAGATTCAGAAAGGCAAAGTAAGACAATATGCAAGCTGCATCCTAGCACAGCAGGAAATTCCATCTCTTTAATAATGCTACCAGCTATTATCTAAAATAAGGCATTACAGTACATGGCACCCAAATAATCTGAGATTCTTAAACAAATAAACAAAATCTTGCAAAAGAACTCTTAAAAAAACCCAACCACATCCATTCACCAACCAGGATGGAAAGCAGGCAGAGAAGAGATCAAAGATGATGGAGAATCAAAACTTTACTAAGAAGAATAAAATAGCTCCTTTGATTTCTGTCACAACACTAAACCCCACCCCGATCAACTGTGTTAAAACATCACAAAAGGAGACAGTTGCCTGAATGTACTAGTTACAGATGGAGTGAGCTTCTGGTTACAAACACGCGGTATTCACCATGTCATTTACTATAATCCGCATTCTCATTTGGGTCAAAATGGGGATCAAAGGAGATGAAAGTAGTGGAAGATGAAATGTTATTACCTAGCAGACTGACATCCTTAACCTACAGTACATTGTTACTCTCATAATTTCATTGTTAGTGTGAGCCTGGAGTTAACAGCAGAGGCATTCAGATATGACAATGGACTTAAAAACCAAACTAGCCACTTATAAAGTAGCTTTATTCTGAAAGTTATCTAATTTGGAGGTGTTATGCATATTTAAAATAGAAAGGATTTAAATCAGTTCTTCTTGTAAGTTCTTACTTGTCTCAGAAGTCTATTAACTTATTTTACAACGTTTACCTCATTCCTATAATTGTACGAGAAACCCAAGCAAATGTAGGCAAATAATTAACCAGGAGAAAACCAAACGTTGTTATATACAACTGAGTTTTTCAACGTACAACACCAAGTAAACTGGTAACAGAAGCACTAATTCCTACTGGTGCTACTTTCAAGAAGAATAAATATATTAGGGATTTAAATACCATTTTTAGGAATTGCATTTTATTAGAAGATAGAATCCTTCACTGAAGACCTCCACTCAATGGATATTTAGTGCTCAGGTTTTAGAGAGTTTCTATCAAATAACATGTCAGAGCCAATAAAAAATTACAATAAAAGCCAGGACACTGTAGTAAAATACCTCTGTCCTGACCTACAACCAACCAGCTTCTTTCCTGGCCTTCTCTTTAGTTACCACTTATTTCTCAATTCTGAAAAACCAATACCTTCTTAACAGATCTAACGAGACCATAAAAAACCAGCTGCCCACCAGCTAATTCACAACCCCAGTTCCAAATGATCTATGTAATGCAGGTGTCCCAGGGAGGATGGATCCCCAACCTGCTCCTCCAGCCAGCTCCAACCAAAAGCCTTCTCTCTCAACCACTGTGCGGAAGACCTGAGGATTTCAGAGCCGGTAGCAGCAAGAACACTGTTGCTTTGGAGTGCAAAGTACAGTATTTGGCCTTTAAACCCCCACCCTTTAACATAAAGGTTAAACATTTAGAGCACTGGACACGTCCCCACTCTCAGGGAGCTGGGCTCCCCTTCTCGCTCTCAGTTCCCTGCCGGCGAGGACCACAGGAATACAAATAATGTCACCCCTGGAGGCTTGCAAAACTTGGAGGCAGCCCCAAGCCTGCTGACTTCCAAGAAATCTCTCTCCATTCATTGCACCGACAGGCTTGGCAAGGAGCACCTCGTCCCCTTTACAAAAGCATCGCTCTGACAACAGGCGATTTCAGAAGAAAAGTAGAAAAAAAAACCCAAACAAACAAAACCCAGCAGAAAAACCCTAACAACAACAACAAAACTTCTCTCCCTCTTTTCCCCTGCTCCAAGCAAAGCTTTGCGCTCCCACACCCGCA
>NW_009723680.1:0-248 GCF_000703405.1 Apaloderma vittatum | reverse complement strand
CCCCGCCGGGCCCTTCGCCCCCCGTTCCTCTCCCTCCCGGCGGCAGCAGCTCACGGGATGCGCGGAGCCGGCCCCGGTTCCCGCAGGCTCTTTGGGGGTTTCTTATCCCGCAGCCGGCTCCAGGTGGGTGCCGAGCGCCCAGACTGCGGGAGGAGACCCCGTCGTCCCCCCCGCGCTGCCGGGGACCCACCTTGTAGACCTTGCCGAAGGCTCCGTCGCCCAGCTCGCCCACCACCTCCCACACCTCG
>NW_009723679.1:407-5111 GCF_000703405.1 Apaloderma vittatum | reverse complement strand
CAGGTTTGTTAAAAAAGTTGCCGATCCCCCTCGAGACAGCCCGCCTTGCCTGGAACTGAGCAGCCAGCCCTGCTGGAAAGGGGCAGCTTTATCCAGGAAAGCTTAAGGAGAAAAAAAGACTAATAACAGTAAAAAAAAATAAAAAGCAGTTGGTTGCTGGTACTGCTCGTGTAGCCATCCTGTGCGGTGCAAAGGCCCAGGAGTGAGAAGCGCCCCTGTGGATCCTGAAGCCACCGTCCCCTGGCAGGAGGGGGAGCGGGTCGGCCCCAGCACTCTGCTTCCTCTCTCCTGGCGGGGAACCTGTGCCAGCCCCCCGGTGCCGAGCAGCACAAAGGTTCTCCCTTGCTATTTTTGCCTCCCTGAGAGCAGAGGGTGTTAGAATTGTGCAGGCTTTATGCGGAGTGCCTCATCGTGAGTAACTTGCCTGTCCTCTCAACCCCAGGCTTACCTGCAACAAGCCCAAGACCTGGTCATTCTAGAGAGCATAATACTGCAGACCCTGGGTAAGTTTTTCAAAGCGGACGGGCCGCCACACGAATCCCAGAGCCAGGAGCGTTCCGCAGAGCGGAGAGCCTAACCGCCCCGTCTTCTCCACAGCTGGAGGGCAGATGCACAGCTGGCCAGTGGGACAGCAAGAGTCCAGGCAACAAACTCTATTTTTTTTATTTTTTTTTTTCACACCCGCTCCTTCTTGGTTTCCTCTTAACGTCAAGTTTTTTCAGGTGCAAACTTGTGTCAGGTTCAATGCTCAGAGAAAGTAAAGCGTGAAAATGGGGCTCGTCTCTTTTTTTTTTTTTTTTAAAAAAGAAAATCTTCCCTCCACAACAGGTTTTATACTGCTCGGACGCCGGCCGCTGTCCCCCGTTGTGCTGTTAAACCCGGTAGCGCTCCAGCCCTGTAGCCAGGGAGCGGTTTGCATTGAGAGCTGCCCAACCAAACCTGGGCTGGAAGATAATATTTTGAGCAGAGAGCTGAACACAGGGGATAAAAAAAACAAACCGGAAAGAATTTTTGCGTTTGGGTTTGGTTTTTTTTTTTAAAGTAGAAGTTGGAACCTGCGTTTAGGGCTGTTACCTGTTGGATCAGGTATCCTGTTTCTCGCTGAAATGTGCTGTTAAAACTTATTTTTACTAACTCATTCCATTTCAGAGGCAGGCTGTAGATAGCCCTCTGCTCCAGGATACTCTGTGGGCCTTTGTTGTTCCCCGTGTGGGTCAGAGCACGCGCTGCTCGTCCCTGACTCGCGAGGGGACAGGAGGGACAGGGCTCTCGGGGCGGGGGTCGCCCATGCCGGTGGCGAAACCGCGACCCCAGTTCTGCAGCGACCTGGTTCTCCAGTTGCCTTTTTAACGTCCTGGTCCTTCTAGAATGTTCCGCGTGGGAAGAACCAAATCTGTTGCCCACATGGACCAATTTGCATATTTTTTTGTTTTCCCCTTTTCTTTAAAACATAATGGCCAAACCGAGTAGGAAACTGAAGCGAGGATTGCGTTCAGTTGTCAGGCTCCTTCAAAGGGAAAACGTCTGCTTCCTCTTAGCTTTTTGGGTGAGAGAAATTCCTTTGAGCAGATGCCATTGTCTTCTCCTTCCTCCCAGCTGCTGTAAGAGGCTTTGTCCTGCTATTTTTAAAACCCTTTAATAGTTGTTTTGTTTTCAGTGAGGTCTTTCAAGCCCAGGAGTCGTTTAGCTGCTCGGAGGTCTGGCAGCAGCAGTGACCTTCGGGTTTTGTGACTGGAGAACTTGAGTCTTCTGGATACAGGAAAAAAACACAAAACGGGCTCCTCTGTTCCCGCTCGCCTCCGAGCAGAGAGCAGGGGCTGTAGGAGGGAAGGGGAGAAGTTCTTGCCCCCCAGGAGCAGGAAACGTGAGGTTCGTAGATCCGTGGGGCCGTGCTGCCGGTTTGCTGATGTCCCCACGTCTTGTGTTCTTCCAGGTTTCGAGATCACCATCGACCACCCCCACACCCACGTGGTGAAGTGCACGCAGCTCGTGCGAGGTGAGAGCTGGGAACGCGCCGCTTCGCTCAGGATTTCCTTCCCCCTCCTCCCCGCTCTGTCTCCTTAAAACCGTAACGAACGTCCAACGCCCGATGTGACGTGGTGGCTCTGCAGAGCCCCCTGCGTACGGCGATTCCTGAAAACCCTTCGCGGGGTGGCGGGAGGCCCCTGGTTGTCGCGCGGAAACGTGACGGTGTTTGTTCGGGATCCGCAGACTCACGCCCTGCTTTTTTGTCTCATTTCAGCCAGCAAGGACTTGGCGCAAACTTCCTACTTCATGGCTACCAACAGGTTACTATTTTGCTTTATTCCTATTTGGCAGAGGGGCTTGTCTGGAGGAGATGAGCTGCCGGTGACCCCCGGGGCACCGGTCGGCCCGCGAGCAAGCGGGGATTGCTCGGTTTGGCTCCGAACGAGCGGGAACCCTTTCTCCTGCTCGCTGCTGGTCAAACCCAGCTGCAGAACTGGCCCGAAGGGTGAGGCCTGGCCCGAAGGGTGAGGCAGGTGGGACACGCAGGCTTTTCTGGGGAGTTACAGTTGTGAATGCGGAGAAAAAACTCAACCCAACAAGGTAGTGTTGGAATGAATATATATGGTTTTATTTGCTTAGTACCTGGGCGTTGGAGAGTTTCTGCTGAAGGAGGTGCTGTGTGGTTGCCAACCGGTGCGGTTTGTACCTCAAAAAAGGCTGATCTAGGGTATAAATGGAGAGAAAGGGACGTTGGATACAGGCTCGAGGTGTTACAAGAGAAAGCGATCGCTGTGGCTGGACAGACAGTCCTGTGAGCAGGGTCTTGGAAACAAAAAAAGCCCCTTTTTTTCACCTTGGGGTAGTTTTGTCACTAGACTTTCACTGCGAGGCTGATACCGGTCCTTGCGTTGGGACTTCCACTCGTTAAATTTAATTTCCTGGATAATCAGCTCCAGGCAAATCACGGGAGTCAAGGTTCAGAACGGGCCGAGTCGTGGGCACGGAAAACCTTGTGGTTTCGTGAAAGAGCTGGCGAAAGGGAAGGGGGGGGGAGAAAAAGGTGGTTTAGGCACTAGCCTGGGTGAAGCTGCAGAGTCAGGGAACGCTTCCAAGCCCTGGCCCAGCAAACGTCCGTGGCCTTGGGCGAGTTATTTCGCTCCTCTCTGCACGTGAGTGGCGTTCCCTGGTCACCCCGGTGGGTGGAGGTGCTCTCTGGCTCCAAAGGGGGCTGCGTGGGCTCCCTGCGTCGAGGGCGGGTGGTGGTGGTGACGCTGAGGTGGATGAATCCTTGAGACCTGTTTTATCCTGGCGGTGGTGGCGGCAAAGCCAAGGAATCGTGAGTTAAGGTTCTAACTGAAAGAAATCCAGGCAGAAAGGGAGAAATGCAGCCAGGCAGCCTCGATTTTGCTGTAAGGCGACGCCACAAAATGCCCCACGAGGGTGCTTACGCGATGAGCCAGATTGATTGGGCTCCTGGTGTCGTTACGAGGCAGAGTTAAAGGTTTTTGTGCACCTCGGCTTCGCTTCGTGCCGTGGCAGAGTGGCCGAGGGCTGCGAATCCCCGGGCTTTGACTTCTTGGTGCGGAATCTCTGAAATGACTTCGGACTTTTTGGCTGTAGATGGTACCTCTGTCTCTCCCCGTGTTGTGTTGGTGGAAAAGATGTTTAATAACCTGAGCAGGGCGAAGAAACGTGGGTAACGCCGTCCCGCGGCCTCACGTCGGTGCTCGGTGCCGCCGTTTCCGTTGAGGGCCGGTTCGTGAGGGGCACAGCGGGCGAATCTGCTGCTCAGCTCGCTCTGCTGCTTTCTAAGAGCTGATGTTCCTGCAGGCAGGGAGCAGGACGTGTCCGTAGCGCATCGGTTCTCCCCTTCCCGGTGCTCTGGACCTCCCAGCGCTGGCATCCGAGCTGTCGCTTGGCAGACAAATTCACTAATGAAAATCCTTGTTTAGGTGCTCCCGAGTCGCTCGTGGTGCTGTTCACAGCCGAAGTTTCGCTCGCTTTTCCTAAAAAATGGCTGAGGGGAAAGGCCAGACCTTTCCTAAAAGCTGCCGAGGGCCCGTTTGCTCCTTGAATGCCGTCCCGAGAGTTGGAAGTGTCTCTGAGCCTGCCGAGCCTCGGTCAAGTAGCCCACCCCCAGATTTATCCGCGGCGAGCCGAGCCGGCGGAGCGGGCTGGAGGCACGACCCCCTGCCCCCCAGTATCAGTAGGGCCGTACTGGGGGAGGAAGGGCCGGGGTTTCCCCGCCTCCTGCGCAGCGTCTGGTCAGCGGGCGATGGTGAGCGCCGGAGTTCAGGCTTGGGAGTTGATGGCTTTCTGTTTCTCTCTCCCCGCTGGTGTCTTTCAGCCTGCACCGGACCACCTTCAGCCTGCAGTACACCCCGCCCGTTGTGGCCTGCGTCTGTATCCACCTGGCTTGTAAATGGTCCAACTGGGAGATCCCAGTCTCCACGGACGGGAAGCACTGGTGGGAATACGTTGATGGCACTGTAACTCTGGAGCTCTTAGATGGTAAGTTTTGTGGAGCGAAGGGTTTCCCCCCTGAGAAAAAAAATAAATAAAAAAGGCTCTTTACATTATTTTTGGCATCTCTGTTCCTGGGTCGGCTGGTTCGTGGACTCCAGGATTTGCCGAGGGCGGCGGCAGAGATGGCAAAAAGCGCGCAGCGAGACGAGTTTAAAACGTGGTCAGCGATGTTCGTTCTCAGCATTTCCCCTCCCGGAGTAGCTCCATCTC
>NW_009723679.1:0-336 GCF_000703405.1 Apaloderma vittatum | reverse complement strand
CCTCTCACCTTCTCGTTTGGTTTTGTGTCTCTGCAGAACTGACTCACGAATTCCTGCAGATCCTGGAGAAAACTCCCAACCGGCTCAAGCGTATCCGGAACTGGCGGGTAAGAATCCGCTCTGGGGGGGCGGGTGCTCGCTCGAGGGGGGAACGCGGCTCCCGTTTCTTCCGCGTGCCGGTGACAATGCGAGACCACGTCTGTGTGCGTGTAGATCTGAACACTTTCATCTCAAAACATCGCCTGAGTTTGTTCTGAATCAAATCTGTAGGGAATTTTGGTTTTTTCAACTATGTTTGCAATCCTGTTTCCAGCGGGTGGGTCTTTCCCGGCAGGG
>NW_009723678.1:0-220 GCF_000703405.1 Apaloderma vittatum | reverse complement strand
ACGGAAGCTTAGGGGTGCTTGTTGTGAGATGTTCAGTGACTAAAGCCTGTACAGAGTACGATGTTTATTACTGAGTAATAGCTCCGTAATTTGAAAAATAGATTTTTCTGGCCTACTTTATCCTTCCTCAGCTTGCAGAGAAAGCAACGAAAAGCGTTGAGGCCAGAGCTCTAATGAGATTCGCAGTTTGGACATCGTGTTAGTACAATAATGCATTTCA
>NW_009723677.1:399-693 GCF_000703405.1 Apaloderma vittatum | reverse complement strand
CCAGCCACACCTGCCCCGACC
The DNA here is from genome assembly GCF_000703405.1 of Apaloderma vittatum. Classification (NCBI taxonomy): domain Eukaryota; kingdom Metazoa; phylum Chordata; class Aves; order Trogoniformes; family Trogonidae; genus Apaloderma; species Apaloderma vittatum. The sequence goes on along the minus strand of NW_009723677.1, from coordinate 672 downwards.
CCGCGTCCCGTTCACTCACCGCCCTCCCGCCTCCCCGCAGACATCCGCCTGCGCGTGCGAGCCGAGTACTGCCAGCACGAGACGGCGCTTCAGGGCAACGTGTTCTCCAACAAGCAGGACCCCTTGGAGCGCCAGTTCGAGCGCTTCAACCAGGCCAACACGATCCTGAAGTCGCGGGACCTGGGCTCCATCATCTGCGACATAAAATTCTCAGAGCTCACCTACCTCGACGCGTTCTGGCGCGACTACATCAACGGCTCCTTGCTGGAAGCC
>NW_009723677.1:0-339 GCF_000703405.1 Apaloderma vittatum | reverse complement strand
GTGTGGACGAGGAGGATTACGAGGGCGGGCGCCAGAAACTCCTGAGGAACTTGATGCTGCAGCCGGCTCCCTGACTCCTCCGCCGGCTCCTCTTGGTTTTCTTTTGTTGGTTGTTTTGTTTTTTTTGTTGTTTTTTTTTTCCTAAAAAGAAAAGGTGGTCTAGAGGAGCCTCTTGATGGCAAATCCACTGGAACTTGGAGCCACAGGAGCGCCGGAGGCTCCGCATTTCCTCTGCCCTGTTCCTGTCCTGTCACCTCCTCTCGCTTTGTTTTTTTCCTTCGTTGTTTTTTCTTTTCTTTTCCCCTCCCCTCTTTTATTTTATATCCATTAAAAACAACA
>NW_009723676.1:7733-8511 GCF_000703405.1 Apaloderma vittatum | reverse complement strand
TAGGGTGGACCTGCCATTCCCTCTGTCCTGGAGGAGGTGTCCCCTGTGTCCCTCGTCCCAGCTTCTGGGAGCTGCACGACCCCAGGAGCCACGGGGAAAGTATCTCAAACCCTTCCCCAAACTGTTGGGGCTTAAATCAAGCTCGTGCAGCCAAACCTCAGGGTAACCACACTCCGTGCCTCAGTTTCACCACATGAATGGGGGCAGTACCCACGTGCAGCCGCGGCACAGAGGCAGGACAGGATCTGTGGAGGGACAGGGTCACAGAAGGAAGCGTCAGTGGCCTCGTGATGGAGACGACGATCTGCTCTGGCCCTTCCCAACCCAGGACCAGTTGCTGCTGGGCCACAAGTAGGAGTCTGGGGGGGATTTCTTTGAAGGAGATGGAGCTGATGGACCCCAGAGGGGGGGCATCCGACCCCACCCCTCCTCCCAGAACATCTCTGTATGTGCACAGAGCGTTTTTAGCAGTGACTTTCCCAATGCTCTGAGTGGGCGTGGGTGAAGCTACAAGCTCTGGGGGGGCATCGCAGCCCCTAAAAGATCCCACGTTTGCAGGGGGGGGCTCGGAGCCCCTAGAGCCCCTGCCAGGTCTGTGGCCCAGCCAGGAAACCACAGAGCCTCAAGCCAAAGCCCCCCCAGCCTTGCAGGGACCAGAGCACCGCGCTGCCGATCGCTTTCGGTCTCGCTGTGCGGATGAGCAGGTCGCTTAAAATAAAAGTCCCCATCACCCCTAAATGACGTCTGGAACGATGCGGGGGGTGTGTTCCTTGCAGGT
>NW_009723676.1:6879-7162 GCF_000703405.1 Apaloderma vittatum | reverse complement strand
AAACCACGGCTGCGCCCAGGGAGGGGAGGTCAGCGGGGTCACCAGCTCAGGGCCAAGGGTAGGAAATGACTGAGGGGTGAGAAAGAAGCCAAACCTGGTCCTTATTACACCAAACGCTGCTCTCCCGGGCCAGCTAATGCAGCCCAGGGAATTAAGGCTGTTGCAACTCTGCTGTGTCGACAGGAGGAATCGCAGGGAGCTGCTCCCCGGTGCGTGGGTGGAGGCTGGGAATTGCCTCCCCTTGGCTCGGGGGGTCTTTGGAGGTCCGTGATCTCCTGGCGAG
>NW_009723676.1:3010-6797 GCF_000703405.1 Apaloderma vittatum | reverse complement strand
GGCGGCCCGGGAGAGCCCGCGGCTGTTTACAGAATCTCCTGAAGCCTCGGGCTGGGGAGTCTCCCTGGTGTCACATCAGGGCTGGCCAAACCAGAGGGACACGGGCCACAAGGGACCAGCTGGTGTTGGTCCACGGGCCAGGAGAAGGGGCTCGTGTAAATCATCTGGGCTGTGGGCAAGGCTTGTGCTCAGGCCTCCTGAGAAACCACCGTGTGAGAAGCCAGAAATCAGATGGTGCCCATGATGGACCCTCAGGAGCAGCTCCAGCACGTGCTGTTGGTCTTGTCATTATTTTCCTGGGAAGACAAGGAAACACGTCACGGACGTGATGACCGTCCTCCATGAGTTGAGGTAAGCCCTTGGGCGACCGTGGCTGAGAAGAGACAGGGAGATGTGTGGAAGAGCTGAACTTCCCCAACAGCAGCAAAACGGGTTGAGGAGGCTCCTTCCCGCTCACCTCAGTGCCTTGACGCTGAAGCCTGGGTTGTGGTCATGTCGCAAGGTTTTCTTTCACTGCTGGAAGACCTGGAGGCTTCACCTGAGGTTGGTCCTTGCCGTAAGGGGACAACAGCCTCCAGAGACGACAGCTGAGGGACAGCGTTACCCCCAACGATGCCCCCAGTCAGCACCATTTGCATGGGAGCGCGTGGCACTGGTCTCCAGCTTGCACCTTTCATGGACCTGCTGGGCTCCGGGGGAGCAAAGACCCCACTGAGAAGCTTTCCCCGTGCTCCTCCATCACGCCCAGGGGCCACACATGTGAGGAGTGGAGCAATACCGGGATACTGGAATTACCAGCCCTCCCACTCCAGGCAGCCTATAATTAAGCCGTGCACATAATGAGTTTTGGCCAAGGTTGGGCTCAGCCTGCCCGTGAAGCCCTCGGTAACATCACGCTCCTCCCTCCCCTCCCGGCAGACCCACATATAGCAGGGAGCACCCAGGAGCACCGGCATTCCCAACCTGCTCTCCAGGACACCCAGCTGGTCGTGTACGGGACGATGAAGACCTGGATCCTCCTCCTCGGGGCAGGACTAGCCCTGGGCTGCGTGGCTGGACGTGAGTAGAGGAGCTCAGCTTTGGCAGAGGGGTCAAAGCAGGTGGGAAAGAGCCAATGAGGGGTTGAAAGTTGTCGGTGCTGAGGGTACCAGGAGCTCAGCTGGCCTGGGGCAACTGGTTCCGTGTCAGGTTGGATCCAGGAGACCTTCAGAAGGGGAAGGGTGAGGGATGTTTTTACGCTGGAGGGTTTCCTTGAGCTCTGGGGCATGAGGGGGGTTTGTCCTTCTCTTTGATGGGTTGGGACTTCCCCTGGTCTTTAGCCTCGCCCACCAGTTGCTTGCTGGTGCACCTTGCTGTGGTCCCATCATGCGAGGCCGCCTTCCCCGAGCTCCTCCATCAAGGGAAATATTTTCCAAGTACCTTATCTACAATCCCTCTGTGGCTGCTGGGAGTGAGCGGAGGAGCCGTGAGACGAAAAACGGAGCGTGACTTCGGGTTCTTTGCCCCTCACGGCTCTGTGGTTGCGATGAGAGAAGAGAGGCTCAGAGAGGTGATCAAGAACATCTCCAAGACGGATGCTGCAACAAGGAGTGTCTTGTGGGCATCAGGTTTTGGCTCCTGATCTTGCACATGACTCGGTGCCTTCGACTCTTGCACAAAAGGTGATCTGTTTGCACGAAGGGAGTTTCATCACTTCTGCCACCGCCAACAGGCTCCAGCCGGTGTCTTGGGAGCAGGTGAATCCCCTCAGGATTAACGCCGGGGAGTTTCGCAAGGCTGGAGCTGCTCCTGCCTCAAAAGAGCCGCTGGGTTGCCCCGAAAGCAGGAGCACTTGCCGTGGTCTCATCTCCTTTAACGCAAGGGTGAAGTTCTGAGGAACAAGTGGGTTTCTGGGAAGCTGGCTCCTGTCCTGGTCTGTCCTGGGCACAAATTTCAGACTGGCATCGCCCTGTCTGAGCTGGGACACCTCCACTGCGGAATAACTTTGCTTGTCCTCAGCTAGGCAGGACAGTGGTGGGAGATTTTGCCTGATTGGCTCACGGACAGCTTGCACCCAGGGTTATTTGTGGCTTCAGGGGTGAGGAGCACGTAACTAAGCGTTGTGGGAGCTCAGGCTATGGGTAGATCTTTCGTTGCAAGTTAATTTGTCCTTCAAATGGGCCCTTTTAAAGGCAGGGTTGATCTTCGGTTTGCATTTACACAGCACAGCGAGGTCTTGGGTTGAGCCAAGATGTGCTGCTCCGACATGAGTCGTAACTCGCGTTTGTGTCCCAAATTGAGCTGCGAGCTGCGGGGAAGGCTCTGTCCCATCTCGGACATTGCCACCCCCCTCAGCCGGTGTTTTCTCAGTCTGAACTGTTTCTCGATGGAAATGAAAATGAGTTTGTTCTCATCCAGCAAGCTATGCTCAGGGAGGGATGGGCTGAAGGGCTAAAAAAGAGAAAGAAACATTTGTCTGGCTTCGTGCGGCCAAAAAACAGCCACAATATTGGCTGAGCGCGGTGTCGGCGTTTCGCTGCCGCACGTGCCCCAGGACCGGGAAGGTCTCAACGGTGACTTATGTGTGGGTAGTTCCTGCCTTGCACAATCCCTCTGGGACTGCTGCTGGAAAATGAGCCTGATTCAGGCTGACTAATCCCGGCTCCTGCTTTGGGGAGCAACAGGGATGTCATCCTGGGGACCAGGATCTCGGCTGCCAACCCCGGAACTGCCACGTCAACTGGTGAGACCGGGGTGTCTGGACACCACGAGCATCACTCACCACCCAAACCGAGGGTGCCCCTTCCTAGTTCTCTCTCAAAGGTGGGACTAAAGTAGCACTAAGGGGGTGTCACCTCCAGGAGCATCTTGAGCAACTCCTTCCTGCTGGCAGCCCTCTTGCTTTAAAGTGGATTTGAGGAAAAGGATGGGTGGGAAGAAGCCAAATGGGAGTCAGCAGCTTGCCCTCGCAGCACACCCAACCAGCCTGAGCCGGGCTGGCTGGTGGGACAAAGAGGTTTTTCCTCTCTCCTTTCCCGATTGAAAAAAAGATTTGGGCGAAATGCCGCACAACAGAGCGAGCAACGCAAGGAAGCCTGACATTTGGAGGTCGCTGCTGTGTTAGGATTTGCCCCGAGGGCGCGTTTTCACTTGCTGGAGTTCGGGGCAAGGCAACCCAGGGGTGTTTAAGTTGTGATTGCAGGTTGGTGAGGGAAAGCACCACCCTCTCCTCCAGCCACCCCTTTGCGGGCTGGCAGCTCCGCTGGGACGCGGCTCCTCAGCACAGCCGTGGAGATGTCACCTTCCTGGCTGGAGCAACAGGATGCAGAGAAAGCCCTTTCCTCCCATCAGGAGCTGACGAGGGGCACGGAGGATAAAGCGCTTTCTGCTAAGCAGGACATCTGGGGGCTGTCGGGAGCCACTGCGTTATTTTTAGCTTTGCTGCCACGTGTAATAAAGCACGTGCTGGGCAACACATTTATCATATAAATAGCTCCAGAAGGAATTCCTGGTTTTCCCCAGCGTTGAGTTTGCAAATAAAGGTGTCTGGAATGTGGTTCTCTGGACCGGACACCCCGGGGCTCTTTTGCTCATCCTGGCGTTAAAGGGGTGAATCAGGAGGAGCAATTCATGGTGGGGAGCCCAGAATGTGTTTCCTGGTGTGAAGTGGCCCTGACGTGGTGTGTCCCGAGGATTCGGCCAGCCCAAATGCCCCCGCAAAAGGATCCCAGAGAGCTCCAGGGTGGGAGCTCGGTCCTTCAGGCTCCCCCAGGAGGGGAACGTGGGCAGAGGGGGGGATGTCTGCGTA
>NW_009723676.1:0-2804 GCF_000703405.1 Apaloderma vittatum | reverse complement strand
GGGGTGCGAAGGGGTTGGCCGCAAGCGTTGTTGATGTGTATTTTGGCAAGGGTTGTCCTGGGCATCTCCATCACTCCTTTTCCTTTTCGGCTCCACGCAGGTGGAGAATGGGAAGAGGAGGAGGAAGGTCGTTCCCGCGGTGAGTAGCTCCATTTCTGAGCGAGGGTGAGAAAACACCGCCCCAGCTTCACCCCGTGGCTCTTCGGGGGCTTTAACGGCTTTGGGAGTGTCACGCTGGTTTCTGGCCCTGCCCTGTCATCACCGATTTCATGCCACTGGCACCCACCAAACCCGGTGTCCCGGCATCACTCTCACCAACCTCTCTCCCTGCAGTGGGTTTCTCCCGCAGCGGGGACGCCATCACCGACGAGGATCTCCTGCACGTCTCGGAGCAGCTCTACGGGGCCGATCACAACAAAGCACGCCCGACTGACATCGCCATCAACCCCCAGTACCAGGCGTCCCCCGGCGAGACGGGCGACCAGGAGGATCGCTCCCCACAGCCGTGAGTGTGCCCCCGTGGCCGTGGGCCACCAAGCAGAGACCAGCGAGCCCAGCACGGTGACGGCTTTGGAGGGGACCCCGCTGAGCATAGGACCTGCTCTCTCCTAGGCTCTTCAGATACGTCAATGAGGAGCTCTTCTCCAAACCCACCTACTCAAGCTTCATTAAACTGCTGGATAATTACCAGAGGGTGACCGGCAGGGAGGAGGAGGGGACGGCGGGGGGGCTGAGGGAGCAGGACAACTTCCTCAAGGAGGTGATGAAAACCGAGCTCATGAAGAAACTCTTCGCCTTCCTCCACAGAAAAAGTGAGTGTGGAGCAGGGCAGGGCTGACCAGGGAGATCGGGGGGCGTCCCTGATGTCAAGCCCCAGCTGGGTGGGAGATGACCTGGGAGGACACAGCGTGGAGGAGCACGGGAGTGGGTTCTCCGGAGCTGCCAGGACGTGGGAGAATTGAACTGAAAGAAGCTGAATTGTTCCTGACTGGGACAGGGCTGGGTGGGGGAGCCCCATCTCTGCTCCCAGCCCCTGTCCCCGGATGTCACTCCCACCTCTCCCCACCGCCTTGCCCGCAGATCGTTACGACTCCGAGCGGGAGTTCGTCGATGATTTGAAGGAGATGTGGTTCGGACTCTACTCCAGAGGCAACGGCGAGCAGGACTCCAGCGGCTTCGAGCACGTCTTCTCAGGTGGAGCCCACACAGGTGGGACGGAAGGTGCCGGGGAGCGCTGGGCTGGGTGGGCTCACCCCGGGGTCTCCCTTGTGTTTTAGGGGAAGTGAAAAAAGGCAAAGTGTCTGGATTTCACAACTGGATTCGCTTCTACCTCCTCGAGAAACGGGGCATCGTCAACTACTTCAGCCACAACTTCGATGGGCCGGTAAGTGCCCCCGGGCACCCCACATCACACACGGGGCGAATCACCTCCTCTCTGCCTCCCTCTGTGGCCCCTGGGCTGGAGGCAGGGTGGGAAAATTCAGAGCAGACAATGCAATGGGAGAAAAGGGGCTCCTGAGCCACAAACGGGAGATCTGAGCTTGGGGAGGCTCTGTCTGGTGGCCCCTCAGGCCGGTTGAAAGCTGCTCCGGATCTGTCCCTGGAGAAGGTGTGAGGATGGCACATGGGCTCTGCTCCAATTCCCTGCCCTGCTGCCCCTGGAGCTGGTGGTCTGACCCCTGAACCCCCTTTCTCTAGTGGGACACATACCCCGACGTGCTGGGGCTGCAGTTCAGCTGGGATGGCTTTTACAAAGAGGTGGGCTCTGCCTTCATCGGCTCCAGCCCCGAGTTCGAGTTTGGCCTCTACACGTTGTGCTTCATCGCGCGTCCTGGGAGGGTGTAAGTACCGTGTCTGTCTGCGTCCGTCTGTCTGTCCTCCCTCCATGCACCCAGCAGCTGGGTCAGCCCCTGAGCCCAGGAAAACTCTGGGACATCGCAGGTTGGAGCAGGGCTGGGGTGGGGACACCAAGAACGTCCTGGGGATGTGACTGGGGGGCTCAGGGATGGAGCTGGACTGAGGTAAGGACACTAAAAACGTCCTGGAGGTGTGGCTTGGGGGCTGAGGGATATCCTGGAGATGCAGTTGGGGCTCAGGGATGGAGCAGGGCTGGGGTGGGGACACCAGGAACATCCTGGAGATGTGACTGGGGGGCTCAGGGATGGAGCAGGGCTGGGGTGGGGACACCAGGAACATCCTGGAGATGTGACTGTGGGTCTCAAGGACATCCTGGAGATGCAATTGGGGCTCAGGGATGGAGCAGAGCTGGGGTGGGGACACCAAGAACATCCTGGAGATGTGACTGGGGGGCTCAGGGATGGAGCAGGGCTGGGATGGGGACACCAGAACATCCTGGAGATGTGACTATGGGGCTCAGGGGTGGAGCAGGGCTGTGACACAAACTGTGTCCCCACAGGTGCCACCTGAGCTTGGGCGGCTACAGCCTCAGCATCCAAACCTACACCTGGACCAAGTCTACTTACGGCAATGGCAAGAAGTACATCGCCACCGCCTACGTGACCTCACCCTGAGCCTGGTGACCACGGCCCCGCTCGGGGGTCCCGGGCTGCCCCTTGCCAGGGGCCCGTGGCTCTGGGCAGGACTGGTCCTGCTGTGGGAGGCGGGTGACCAGTGCCGGCTACTGGAGGAGGGGACAGAGGTCTCGCTCCCTTCTCCCTGGCCCAGGTCCCATCGGGTGTCGTGTCCCCCAGTTGCAGCAGAAGAGCAGGGGGAAGGGAAGGACTTGCAGTGGAAAGGAGCCCCCTCGAGTGAAATAAATACTGACCCTGGATGGAGAAGTGTTT